>NW_024098898.1:0-14701 GCF_016545835.1 Crotalus tigris
GATATATGCGCAGGCCTACCTTTTGAAGGAAAGGTCAGATACGGAAAACATATGTTTTTCCGGGTTCCCCAACCTGTAGGGAACCTGAGTATATGCTTACATTTGAATTTGAGGTCAGTTTCACATTTTGAGTTTTCATCCTTTATTGACTTATTTGCCAACAATTGAGATATTGGTCCAGCTCTACCTTTTGAAGGAAAGGTCAGATACTGAAAACACATGTTTTTTCGGGTTCCCCAACCTGTGGGGAACCTGAGTATATGCATACATTTCGAATTTGAGGTCAGTTTCACATTTTGAGTTTTCATGCTTAATTTGCCTATATTCCCAGAATTGTGATATTGGCCCAGGCCTACCTTTTGAAAGAAAGGTCAGATACGGAAAACACATGTTTTTTCGGGTTCCCCAACCTGTGGGGAACCTGAGTATATGCATACATTTGAATTTGAGGTCAGTTTCACATTTTGAGTTTTCACCCTCAATTGGATTATTTGCCAACAATTGAGATATTGGTCCAGGTCTACCTTTTGAAGGAAAGGTCAGATACTGAAAACACATGTTTTTTCGGGTTCCCCAACCTGTGGGGAACCTGAGTATATGCATACAGTTGAATTTGAGGTCAGTTTCACATTTTCAGTTTTCATGCTTAATTGTCTTATTTGACAACATTTGTGATATTGCCCCAGGCCTACCTTTTGAAGGAAAGGTTCTATATGGAAAACACATGTTTTTTCGGGTTCCCCAACCTGTGGGAAACCTGAGTATATGCATACATTTCGAATTTGAGGTCAGTTTCACATTTTGAGTTTTCATCCTTATTTGGGTTATTTGCGAACAAATGTGATATTGTCACAGCCCTACCTTTTGAAGGATAAGATGGATTCCGGAACACACTGTTTTTTCGGGTTCCCCCAACCTGTGTGAATCTGGGTATATGCTACATTTTCGAATTGATGTCAGTTTCACATTTTGAGTTTTCATGCTTAATGGCCGTTGCAAACATTATGCGATAAAATGGCCCAGGCCTACCTTTGAAGAAAGGTCAGACATACGGAAAACACATGTTTTCTTCGGTTCCGCACACCTGATAGGAACCTGAGTATATGCCCTACTTTGATTTGAGGTCAGTTTCACGTGTCAGTCATGCTAAATTGGCCATTTGCCAACAATTGTGATATTGGCGCAGGCCTGCCTTTTGAAGGAAAGGTTGGATACGGAAAACACATGTTTTTTCGGGTTCCCCAACTGTGGGCAAGTTGAGTATATGCATACATTTCGAATTTGAGGTCAGTTTCACATTTTGAGTTTTCATGCTTAATTGCTTATTTGCCAACAATTGTGATATTGGCCCAGACCTACCTTTTGAAGGAAAGGTTCGATACGGAAAACACATGTCTTTTCGGGTTCCCCAACCTGTGGGAACCTGAGTATATGCATACATTACGAATTTCAGCTCAGTTTCACATTTTGAGTGTTCAATGCTTAATTGCCATTTGCAATACATATTCGATATGAGGGCCCAGGCCTACATTTTGAGGAAAGTGTCCGACACGGAAAAACAACATTTTTTTTTCGGTTCCCCAACCTGAGGGAACCTAGTTATATGCCTACTTTGAATTTGAAGGTCAGTTTTCAAATTTTTGAGTTTCACCTTATTCGCTTATTTGCCACAATTGAGATATTGGCCCAGGCCTACCTTTTGAAGGAAAGGTCAGATACGGAAACATATGTTTTTTTTTTTCATTCTCGGTTCCCCCAGCCTCTTGGGATCCTCGGTCATATTTATACATTTCGAATTTGAGGTCAATTTCACATTTTGAGTTTTCATCCTTAATTGGCTTATCTGCCAACAATTGTGATATTGGCCCAGGACTACCTTTTGAAGGAAAGGTTGGATATGGAAAACACATGTTTTTTCGGGTTCCACAACCTGTGGGGAACCTGAGTATATGCATACATTTCGAATTTGAGGTAAGTTTCACATTTTGAGTTTTCATCCTTAATTGGCTTATCCGCCAAAAATTATTGGCCCAGGCCTACCTTTTGAAGGAAAGGTCAGATACAGAAAACACATGTCTTTTCGGGTTCCCCAACATGTAGGGAACCTGAGTATATGCATACATTTGAATTTGAGGTCAGTTTTACATTTTGAGTTTTCATCCTTAATTGGCTTATCTGCCAACAATTGTGATATTGGCCCAGGACTACCTTTTGAAGGAAAGGTTGGATATGGAAAACACATGTTTTTTCGGGTTCCCCAACCTGTGGGGGACCTGAGTATATGCATACATTTGAATTTGAGGTCAGTTTCACATTTTGAGTTTTCATGCTTAATTGGCTTAATTGCCAACAACTGAGATATTGGCCCAGGCCTACCTTTAGAAGGAAAGGTCAGACACGGAAAACACATGTTTTTTCGGGTTCCCCAACCTGTGGTGAACCTGAGTATATGCATACATTTCGAATTTTAGGTCAGTTTCACATTTTGAGTTTTCATGTTTAATTGGCCAGTTGCAAACATATGAGATATATGCCCAGGCCTACCTTTTGAAGGAAAGGTCAGATACGGAAAACAAATGTTTTTTCGGGTTCCCCATCTCTCTGGGGATCCTCGGTTATATGTTATACATTTCGAATTTGAGGTCAATATTTCACATTTTGATTTCATCATCTTAGATTGTCTTATTTGCCAACATTGTGAATATTGGTCCCGGCCTACCTTTGAAGGAAAGGTTTGATAGGGAAAACACTTGTTTTTTCGGGTGTCCCAACCTGTGGGGAACCTGAGTATATGCATACATTTCGAATTTGAGGTCAGTTTCACATTTTGAGTTTTCCTGCTTAATTGGCCATTTGCCAACAATTGTGAGATTGGCCCACGCTTACCTTTTGAAGGAAAGGTGGGATACAGAAAACACATGTTTTTTTGGGTTCCCCAACCTGTGGTAACCTGAGTATATGCATACATTTCGAATTTGAGGTCAGTTTCACATTTTGAGTTTTCATTCTTAATTGGCAATTTGCCACGAATTGAGATATTGGTCCAGGCCTACCTCTTGAAGGAAAGGTCAGATACAGAAAACACATGTCTTTTCGGGTTCCCCAACCTGTAGGGAACCTGACTATATGCATACATTTCGAATTTGAGGTCAGTTTCACATTTTGAGTTTTTATGCTTAATTGGCCATTTGCAAACATATGCGATATATGCCCAGGCCTACCTTTTGAAGGAAAGGTCAGATATAGAAAACACATGTTTTTTCGGGTTCCCCAACCTGTAGGGAACCTGAGTATATGCCTACATTTGAATTTGAGGTCAGTTTCACCTTTTCAGTTTTCATGCTTAATTGACCATTTGCAAACATATGCGATATTGGCCCAGGCCTACCTTTTGAAGGAAAGGTCAGATACGGAAAACACATGTTTTTTCGGGTTCCCCAACCTGTGGGCAACCTGAGTATATGCATACATTTGAATTTGAGGTCAGTTTCACATTTTGAGTTTTCCCCCTTAATTGGCTTATTTGCCAACAATTGTGATATTTGCCCAGGCCTACCTTTTGAAGGAAAGGTTGGATATGGAAAACACATGTTTTTTCGGGTTCCCCAACCTGTGGGGAACCTGAGTATATGCATACATTTCGAATTTGAGGTCAGTTTCACATTTTGAGTTTTCATCCTTAATTGGCTTATCCGCCAAAAATTACTGGCCCAGGCCTACCTTTTGAAGGAAAGGTCAGATACAGAAAACACATGTCTTTTCGGGTTCCCCAACCTGTAGGGAACCTGAGTATATGCATACATTTGAATTTGAGGTCAGTTTCACATTTTGAGTTTTCATGCTTAATTGACCATTTGCAAACATATGCGATATTTGCACAGGCCTACCTTTTGAAGGAAAGGTCAGATACGGAAAACACATGTTTTTTCAGGTTCCCCAACCTGTAGGGAACCTGAGTATATGCCTACATTTGAATTTGAGGTCAGTTTAACATTTTGAGTTTTCATCCTTAATTGGCTTATTTGGCAACAATTGAGATATTGGCCAAGGCCTACCGCTTGAAAGAAAGGTCAGATACGGAAAACACATGTTTTTTCGGGTTCCCCAACCTGTAGGGAACCTGAGTATATGCTTACATTTGAATTTGAGGTCAGTTTCACATTTTGAGTTTTCATCCTTAATTGGCTTATTTGCCAACAATTGTGATATTGGCCCAGGACTACCTTTTCAAGGAAACGTTGGATACGGAAAACACATTTTTTTTCGGGTTCCCCAACCTGTAGGGAACCTGAGTATATGCCTACATTTGAATTTGAGGTCAGTTTCACATTTTGAGTTTTCATCCTTAATTGGCTTATTTGTCAACAATTGTGATATTGGCCAAGACCTACCTTTTGAAGGAAAGGTTGGATATGGAAAACACATGTTTTTTCGGGTTCCCCAACCTGTGGGGAACCGGAGTATATGCATACATTTCGAATTTGAGGTCAGTTTCACATTTTGCGTTTTCATGCTTAATTGGATTATTTGCCAACAATTGATATATTGGCCCAGGCCTACCTTTTGAACGAAAGGTTGGATACGGAACACACATGTTTTTTCGGGTTCCCCAACCTGTGGGAAACCTGGGTATATGCATACATTTCGAATTTGAGGTCAGTTTCACATTTTGAGTTTTCATCCTTAATTGGCCATTTGCAAACATATGCGATATATGCCCAGGCCTACCTTTTGAAGGAAAGGTCAGATACGGAAAACACATGTTTTTTCGGGTTCCCCAACCTGTAGGGAACCTGAGTATATGCCTACATTTGAATTTGAGGTCAGTTTCACATTTTGAGTTTTCATACTTAATTGGCCATTTGCCAACAAATGCGATATAGTCACAGGCCTACCTTTTGAAGGAAAGGTAAGATACGGAAAACATGTTTTTTCGGGTTCCCCAGGCTGTGGGGAACCTCGGTATATGTATACATTTGAATTTGAGGTCAGTTTCACATTTTGAGTTTTCATCCTTAATTGGCTTATTTGCCAACAATTGTGATACTGGCCCAGGCCTACCTTTTGAAGGAAAGGTCAGATACAGGAAACACATGTGTTTTCGGGTTCCCCAACCTGTAGGGAACCTGACTATATGCATACATTTCGATTTTGAGGTCAGTTTCACATTTTGCATTTTCATGCTTAATTGGCTTATTTGCCAACAATTGAGATATTGGTCCAGGCCTACCTTTTGAAGGAAAGGTCAGATACAGAAAACACATGTGTTTTCGGGTTCCCCAACCTGTAGGGAACCTGAGTATATGCCTACATTTGAATTTGAGGTCAGTTTCACCTTTTCAGTTTTCATGCTTAATTGACCATTTGCAAACCTATGCGATATTGGCCCAGGCCTACCTTTTGAAGGAAAGGTCAGATACGGAAAACACATGTTTTTTCGGGTTCCCCAACCTGTGGGCAAACTGAGTATATGCATACGTTGCGAATTTGAGGTCAGTTTCACATTTTGAGTTTTCATGCTTAATTGGCTTATTTGCCAACAATTTGAATATTGGTCCAGGCCTACCTTTTGAAGGAAGGTCAGATACGGAAAACACATGTTTTTTCGGGTTCCCAAACCTGTGGGAACCTGAGTATATCATACATTTCGAATTTGAGGTCAGTTTCACATTTTCAGTTTTCATGCTTAATTGGCCATGTGCCAACAATTGTGAGATTGGCCCAGGCTTACCTTTTCAAGGAAAGGTGGGATACAGAAAACACATGTTTTTTTGGGTTCCCCATTCTTTGAGGAACCTGAGTATATGCATACATTTCGAATTTGAGGTCAGTTTCACATTTTGAGTTTTCATGCTTAATTGGCCATTTGCCAACAATTGTGAGATTGGCCCAGGCCTATCTTTTGAAAGAAAGATTGGATATGGAAAACACATGTTTTTTCGGGTTCCCCAACCTGTGGGCAACCTGAGTATATGCATACGTTGCGAATTTGAGGTCAGTTTCACCTTTTGAGTTTTCATGCTAAATTGGCCATTTGCAAACATATGCGATATAGGCCCAAGCCTACCTTTTGAAGGAAAGGTTGGATACGGAAAACACATGTTTTTTCGGGTTGCCCAACCTGTGGGGAACCTGAGTCTATGCATACATTTCGAATTTGAGGTCAGTTTCACATTTTGAGTTTTCATGTTTAATTGGACATTTGCCAAAAAATGCGATATATGCCCAGGCCTAGTTTTGAAGGAAAGGTCAGATACGGAAAACACATGTTTTTTCGGGTTCCCCAACCTGTAGGGAACCTGAGTATATGCCTACATTTGAATTTGAGGTCAGTTTCACATTTTGAGTTTTCATACTTAATTGGCCATTTGCTGACAAATGCGATATAGTCACAGGCCTACCTTTTCAAGGAAAGGTCAGATACGGAAAACACATTTTTTTTCGGGTTCCCCAGCCTGTGGGGAACCTGAGTATATGCATACATTTCAAATTTGAGGTGAGTTTCACATTTTGAGTTATCATGTTTAATTCGCCATTTGCCAACATTTGTGAGATTGGCCCAGGCTTACCTGTTGAAGGAAAGGTGGGATACATAAAACACATGTTTTTTCGCATTCCCCAACCTGTGGGGAACCTGAGTATATGCATACATTTCGAATGTGAGGTCAGTTTCACATTTTGAGTTTTCATGCTTAATAGGCCATTTGCCAACAATTGTGAGATTGGCCCAGGCTTACCTTTTGAAGGAAAGGTCAGATACGGAAAACACTGTTTTTTTCGGTTCCCCAACCTGTGTGGAACTGATATATGCATACATTTCGAATTTGAGTCAGTTTCAACATTATTGAGTTTTCATCTTACATTGGCCATTTGCAAACAATTGGTGAGATGCCAACGGCTTACCTTTTGAAGAAAGGTTGGAATGCTGAAAACACATTTTTTTTTTGGGTTTCCCCATCTCTTTGGGAACCTGTGAGTATATGCATACATTTCGATTTAAGGTCAGTTTTCACATTTTGAGTTTCCATGTTTAATTGGCCATTTGCCAACAAATTCCGGATTATGCCCAGGCTGTACCTTTTGAAGAAGGTCAGACACGGAAAAATACATTTTTTCGGGTTCCCCATTCTTTGGGGGAACTTAGTAATATGCATACATTTCGAATTGGAGGTCAGTTTCACATTTTGAGTTTTCATGCTTAATTGGATTATTTGCCAACAATTGTGATATTAGCGCAGGCCTACCTTTTGAAGGAAATGTCAGATACGGAAAACACATTTTTTTTCGGGTTCCCCAATCTGTGGGCAACCTGAGTATATGCATACATTGCGAATTTCAGGTCAGTTTCACCTTTTGAGTTTTCATGCCTAATTGGGCCATTTGGCCATCAAATGCGATATAGCCCAGCCTAGCTTTTGAAAGAAAAGTCGTATAGACGGAAAACACATGTTTTTTCGGGTTCCCCATACTGTGGGGAACCTGAGTATATGCATACATTTCGAATTTGAGGTCAGTTTCACATTTTGAGTTTTCACCCTTAATTGGATTATTTGCCAACAATTGAGATATTGGTCCAGGTCTACCTTTTGAAG
This sequence comes from Crotalus tigris, assembly GCF_016545835.1. Lineage (NCBI taxonomy): Eukaryota > Metazoa > Chordata > Lepidosauria > Squamata > Viperidae > Crotalus > Crotalus tigris. The sequence continues at coordinate 7,593 of NW_024098898.1, forward strand.
GAAAGGTCAGATACGGAAAACACATGTTTTTTCGGGTTCCCCAACCTGTGCGGAACCTGAGTATATGCGTACATTTGAATTTGAGGTCAGTTTCACATTTTCAGTTTTCATGCTTAATTGTCTTATTTGCCAACATTTGTGATATTGCCCCAGGCCTACCTTTTGAAGGAAAGGTTCTATATGGAAAACACATGTTTTTTCGGGTTCCCCAACCTGTGGGAAACCTGAGTATATGCATACATTTCGAAGTTGAGGTCAGTTTCACATTTTGAGTTTCAATGCTTAATTGCCATTCTGCCAACAATTGAGATATTGGCTCCAGGCCTACCTTTTGTAAGGAAAGATGGGGTGTGGATTACTGACACAAACATGTGTTTTTCCCGGTTCCCCAACCATGTGGGGAACCTGGGTATATGCTTACATTTCGAACATTTGAGGTCAGATTTCAGCTTGTTGGGATTTTTCATGCTTAATTGGGTCCAGTTGCAAACATATGCGATATAGGCCCACGCCTACCTTTTGAAGGAAAGGTTGGATACGGAAAACAAATGTTTTTTCGGGTTGCCCAACCTGTGGGGAACCTGAGTATATGCATACATTTCGAATTTGAGGTCAGTTTCACATTTTGAGTTTTCATGCTTAATTGGCTTATTTGCAACAATTGTGATATTGGCCCAGGCCTACCTTTTGAAGGAAAGGTCAGATAGGGAAAACACATGTTTTTTCGGTTTCCCCAACCTGTGGGAAACCGGAGTATATGACATACATTTCGAATTTGAGGTCAGTTTCACATTTTTGAGTTTTTCATTCTTAATTGGCTTATTTGCCACAATTGAGATATTGGGCCCTCAGCCTATTTTGAAGGAAAGGTTCGATACGGAAAACACATGTTTTTTCGGTTTTCCCAACCTGTGGGCAACCTGAGTATATGCATACATTGCGAATTTGAGGTCAGTTTCACATTTTGAGTTTTCATGCTTATTTGCCAAAAATTGTAATATTGGCCCAGGCCTACCTTTGGAAGGAAAGGTCAGATACGGAAAACACATGTTTTTTCGGGTTCCCCAACCTGTGGGGAACCTGAGTATATGCCTACATTTCGAATTTGAGGTCAGTTTCACATTTTGAGTTTTCATGCTTAATTGGCCATTTGCCAACAATTGAGATATTGGCCCAGGCCTACCTTTTGAAGGAAAGATTTTATACGGAACACACATGTTTTTTCGGGTTCCCCAACCTGTGGGGAACCTGGGTATATGCATACATTTCGAATTTGAGGTCAGTTTCACCTTTTCAGTTTTCATTCTTAATTGACCATTTGCAAACATATGCGATATTGGCCCAGGCCTACCTTTTGAAGGAAAGGTCAGATACGGAAAACACATGTTTTTTCGGGTTCCCCAACCTGTGGGCAACCTGAGTATATGCATACATTTGAATTTGAGGTCAGTTTCACATTTTGAGTTTTCATGCTTAATTGGCCATTTGCCAACAATTGCGATATAGGCCCAGGCCTAGCTTTTGAAGGAAAGGTCGGATACGGAAAACACATGTTTTTTCGGGTTCCCCAACCTGTGGGCAACCTGAGTATATGCATACATTTGAATTTGAGGTAAGTTTCACATTTTGAGTTTTCACCCTTAATTGGCTTATTTGCCAACAATTGAGATATTGGTCCAGGCCTACCTTTTGAAGGAAAGGTCAGATACGGAAAACACATGTTTTTTCGGGTTCCCCAACCTGTGGGCAACCTGAGTATATGCATACATTGCGAATTTGAGGTCAGTTTCACATTTTGAGTTTTCATGCTAAATTGGCCATTTGCAAACATATGCGATATAGGCCCAAGCCTACTTTTTGAAGGAAAGGTTGGATACGGAAAACACATGTTTTTTCAGGTTCCCCAACCTGTGGGCAACCTGAGTATATGCATACATTGCGAATTTGAGGTCAGTTTCACATTTTGAGTTTTCATGCTTAATTGGCTTATTTGCCAACAATTGTGATATTGGCCCAGGCCTACCTTTTGAAGGAAAGGTCAGATATGGAAAACACATTTTTTTTCGGGTTCCCCAACCTGTGGGGACCCTGAGTATATGCATACATTTGAATTTGAGGTCAGTTTCACATTTTGAGTTTTCATGCTTAATTGGCCATGTGCAAACATATTTGATATAGGCCCAGGCCTACACTTTGAAGGAAAGGTCAGACACGGAAAACACATTTTTTTTCGGGTTCCCCAACCTGTAGGGAACCTGAGTATATGCCTACCTTTGAATTTGAGGTCAGTTTCACATTTTGAGTTTTCATCCTTAATTGGCTTATTTGCCAACAATTGAGATATTGGCCCAGGCCTACCTTTTGAAGGAAAGGTCAGATACGGAAAACATATGTTTTTTCGGGTTCCCCAGCCTCTGGGGATCCTCGGTATATGTATACATTTCGAATTTGAGGTCAATTTCACATTTTGAGTTTTCATCCTTAATTGGCTTATCTGCCAACAATTGTGATATTGGCCCAGGACTACCTTTTGAAGGAAAGGTTGGATATGGAAAACACATGTTTTTTCGGGTTCCCCAACCTGTGGGGAACCTGAGTATATGCATACATTTGAATTTGAGGTCAGTTTCACATTTTGAGTTTTCATGCTTAATTGGCCATTTGCCAACAAATGCGATATATGCCCAGGCCTACATTTTGAAGGAAAGGTCAGATACGGAAAACACATGTTTTTTCCGGTTCCCCAACCTGTAGGGAACCTGAGTATATACATACATTTCGAATTTGAGGTCAGTTTCACATTTTGAGTTTTCATGCTAAATTGGCCATTTGCCAACAATTGTGATATTGGCCCAGGCCTACTTTTGAAGGAAAGGTCAGATACGGAAAACTCATGTTTTTTCGGGTTCCCCAACCTGTGGGCAACCTGAGTATATGCATACGTTTCGAATTGGAGGTCAGTTTCACATTTTGAGTTTTCATGCTTAATTGGCTATTTGCCAACAATTGTGATATTAGCGCAGGCCTACCTTTTGAAGGAAAGGTCAGATACGGAAAACACATGTTTTTTCGGGTTCCCCAACCTGTGGGAAACCTGAGTATATGCATACATTTCGAATTTGAGGTCCGTTTCACATTTAGAGTTTTCATTTTTAATTGGACATTTGCCAACAATTGTGATACTGACCCAGGCCTACCTTTTGATGGAAAGGTCAGATACGGAAAACACATGTTTTTTCGGGTTCCCCAACCTGTGGGCAACCTGAGTATATGCATACATTTGAATTTGAGGTCAGTTTCACATTTTGAGTTTTCACCCTTAATTGGCTTATTTGCCAACAATTGAGATATTGGTCCAGGCCTACCTATTGAAGGAAAGGTCAGATACAGAAAACACATGTCTTTTCGGGTTCCCCAACATGTAGGGAACCTGAGTATATGCATACATTTGAATTTGAGGTCAGTTTCACATTTTCAGTTTTCAGGCTTAATTTGCCATTTGCAAACATATGCAATATAGGCCCAGGCCTACCTTTTGAAGGAAAGGTCAGATACGGAAAACACATGTTTTTTCGGGTTCCCCAACCTGTGGGCAACCTGAGTATATGCATACATTGCGAATTTGAGGTCAGTTTCACATTTTGAGTTTTCATGCTTAATTGGCCATTTGCCAACAATTGCGATATTGTCCCAGGCCTACCTTTTGAAGGAAAGGTCAGATACGGAAAACACATGTTTTTTCGGGTTCCCCAACCTGTGGGGAACCTGAGTATATGCATACATTTTGAATTTGAGGTCAGTTTCACATTTTGAGTTTTCACCCTTAATTGGATTATTTGCCAACAATTGAGATATTGGTCCAGGTCTACCTTTTGAAGGAAAGGTCAGATACGGAAAACACATGTTTTTTCGGGTTCCCCAACCTGTGGGAAACCTGAGTATATGCATACATTTCGAATTTGAGGTCAGTTTCACATTTTGAGTTTTCATGCTTAATTGGCCATTTCCCAACAATTGAGATATTGGCCCAGGCCTACCTTTTGAAGGAAAGATTGGATACGGAACACACATGTTTTTTTGGGTTCCCCAACCTGTGGGGAACCTGGGTATATGCATACATTTCGAATTTGAGGTCAGTTTCACCTTTTCAGTTTTCATGCTTAATTGACCATTTGCAAACATATGCGATATTGGCCCAGGCCTACCTTTTGAAGGACAGGTCAGATACGGAAAACACATGTTTTTTCGGGTTCCCCAACCAGTGGGCAACCTGAGTATATGCATACATTTGAATTTGAGGTCAGTTTCACATTTTGAGTTTTCACCCTTAATTGGCTTATTTGCCAACAATTGAGATATTGGTCCAGGCCTACCTTTTGAAGGAAAGGTCAGATACGGAAAACACAGGTTTTTTCGGGTTCCCCAACCTGTGGGCAACCTGAGTATATGCATACATTTGAATTTGAGGTCAGTTTCACATTTTGAGTTTTCACCCTTAATTGGCTTATTTGCCAACAATTGAGATATTGGTCCAGGCCTACCTTTTGAAGGAAAGGTCAGATACAGAAAACACATGTCTTTTCGGGTTCCCCAACCTGTAGGGAACCTGAGTATATGCATACATTTGAATTTGAGGTCAGTTTCACATTTTCAGTTTTCATGCTTAATTTGCCATTTGCAAAAATATGCGATATAGGCCCAGGCCTACCTTTTGAAGGAAAGGTCAGATACTGAAAACACATGTTTTTTCGGGTTCCCCAACCTGTGGTGAACCTGAGTATAGGCATACATTTCGAATTTTAGGTCAGTTTCACATTTTGAGTTTTCATGTTTAATTGGCCATTTGCAAACATATGAGATATATGCCCAGGCCTACCTTTTGAAGGAAAGGTCAGATACGGAAAACAAATGTTTTTTCGGGTTCCCCAACCTGTAGGGAACCTGAGTATATGCCTACATTTGAATTTGAGTTCAGTTTCACATTTTGAGTTTTCATACTAAATTGGCCATTTGCTGACTAATGCGATATAGTCACAGGCCTACCTTTTGAAGGAAAGGTCAGATATGGAAAACACATGTTTTTTCGGGTTCCCCAACCTGTGGGGAACCTGAGTATATGCATACATTTCGAATTTGAGGTCAGTTTCACATTTTGAGTTTTCATGCTTAATTGGCGTATTTCCAAACAATTGTGATATTGGCCCAGGCGACCTTTTGAGGAAAGGTTCTATATGGAAAACACATATTTTTTCGGGTTCCCCAACCTGTGGGGAACCTGAGTATATGCATACATTTCGAATTTGAGGTCAGTTTCACTTTTTGAGTTTTCATGCTTAATTGGCCATTTGCCAACATATGAGATATATGCCCAGGCCTACCTTTTGAAGGAAAGGTCAGATACGGAAAACAAATGTTTTTTCGGGTTCCCCAACCTGTAGGGAACCTGAGTATATGCCTACATTTGAATTTGAGGTCAGTTTCACATTTTGAGTTTTCATACTAAATTGGCCATTTGCTGACTAATGCGATATAGTCACAGGCCTACCTTTTGAAGGAAGGGTCAGAAACGGAAAACACATTTTTTTTCGGGTTCCCCAGCCTGTGGGGAACCTGAGTATATGCATACATTTCGAATTTGAGGTCAGTTTCACATTTTGAGGTTTCATGCTTAATTGGCTATTTGCCAACAATTGTGATATTAGCGCAGGCCTACCTTTTGAAGGAAAGGTCAGATACGGAAAACACATGTTTTTTCGGGTTCCCCATTCTTTGGGGAACTTGAGTATATGCATACATTTCGAATTTGAGGTCAGTTTCACATTTTGAGTTTTCATGCTTAATTGGCTTATTTGCCAACAATTGTGATATTGGCGCAGGCCTACCTTTTGAAGGAAAGGTCAGATACGGAAAACACATATTTTTTCGGGTTCCCCAATCTGTGGGCAACCTGAGTATATGCATACATTTCAAATTTGAGGTCAGTTTCACATTTTGAGTTTTCATGCTTAATTGGCTATTTGCCAACAATTGTGATATTGGCCCAGGCCTATCTTTTGATGGAAAGGTCAGATACGGAAACACATGTTTTTTCGGCTTCCCCAACCTGTGGGGAACCTGAGTATATGCATACGTTGCGAATTTGAGGTCAGTTTCACATTTTGAGTTTTCATGCTTAATTGGCCATTTGCCAACAAATGCGATATAGGCCCAGGCCTAGCTTTTGAAAGAAAGGTCGGATACGGAAAACTCATGTTTTTTTCGGGTTCCCCAACCTGTGGGAACCAGAGTATATGCATACATTTCGAATTTGAGGTCAGTTTCACTTTTTGAGTTTTCATGCTTAATTGGCCATTTGCCAACAATTGTCTTATTTGCCAACATTTGTGATATTGGCCCAGGACTACCTTTTGAAGGAAAGGTTCTATATGGAAAACACATGTTTTTTCGGGTTCCCCAACCTGTGCGGAACCTGAGTAGATGCATACTTTTCAAATTTGAGGTCCGTTTCACATTTTGAGTTTTCCTGCTTAATTGGCTTATTTGCCAACAATTGTGATATTGGCCCAGGCCTACCTTTTGAAGGAAAGGTTCTATATGGAAAACACATATTTTTTAGGGTTCCGCAACCTGTGGGGAACCTGAGTATATGCATACATTTCGAATTGGAGGTCAGTTTCACTTTTTGAGTTTTCATGCTTAATTGGCCATTTGCCAACATATGAGATATATGCCCAGGCCTACCTTTTGAAGGAAAGGTCAGATACGGAAAACAAATGTTTTTTCGGGTTCCCCAACCTGTAGGGAACCTGAGTATATGCCTACATTTGAATTTGAGGTCCGTTTCACATTTTGAGTTTTCATACTAAATTGGCCATTTGCTGACTAATGCGATATAGTCACAGGCCTACCTTTTGAAGGAAGGGTCAGAAACGGAAAACACATGTTTTTTCGGGTTCCCCATTCTTTGGGGAATCTGAGTATACGCATACATTTCGAATTTGAGGTCAGTTTCACATTTTGAGTTTTCATGCTTAATTGGCTTATTTGCCAACAATTGTGATATTGGCCCAGGCCTACCTTTTGAAGGAAAGGTCAGATACGGAAAACAC
>NW_024098899.1:0-4505 GCF_016545835.1 Crotalus tigris
TTTTGTGCTCTGGAGGTGAAAATTTTTTTTTTGACCGAAATGTAAAAACGGACATCAAAATTGGATTTGGGGTTAAATTTCATGCTGAAAAATGGTGCTTTATGTCATTTTTAAAAATTGAGCCGTTTTGGTGTCCGGGGAAGGAATTTTCTGATGAAGGGGTCAGGGATATTTGTGCTCTGGAGGTGAAAATTTTTTTGGACCAAAATGTAAAAACGGACATCAGAATTGGATTCAGGGTCAAATTTCATGCTAAAAAATGGTGCTTTATGCAGTTTTTAAAAATTGAACCGTTTTGGTGACTGGGGAAGGAAATTCCTGATGCCGGAGGGATTTTCGTCCTCCGGAGGTGAAATTTTTTTTGACCCAAATGTAAAAACGGACATCAGAATTGGATTCAGGGTTAAATTTCATGCTTAAAAATGGTGCTTTATGCAGTTTTTAAAAATTGAGCTGTTTTGGTGTCTGGGGAAGGAAATTCCTGATGCCGGGGTCAGGGATTTTTGGGCTGTGGAGGTGAAAATTTTTTTTTGACCCAAATATAAAAACAGACATCAGAATTGGATTCGTTGTTAAATTTCATGCTTAAAAATGGAGCTTTATGTAGTTTTTAAAAATTGAGCCGTTTTGGTGTCCGGGGAAGGAAATTCCTGATGCTGGGGTCAGGGATTTTTGTGCTCCGGAGGTGAAATTTTTTTGACCCAAATGTAAAAACGGACATCAGAATTGGATTCGGGGTTATATTTCTTGCTTAAAAATGGTGCTTTATGTAGTTTTAAAAAATTGATCCGTTTTCGTGACTGGGGAAGGGAATTCCTGATGCCGGGGTTAGGGATTTTTGGGCTATGGAGGTGAAAAAAATTTTTTGACCCAATTTAAAAATGGACATCAGAATTGGATTCGGGGTTAAATTTCATGCTTAAAAATGGTGCTTTATGCAGTTTTGAAAATTTGAGCAGTTTTGGTGTCTGGGGAAGGAAATTCCTGATGCTGGGGTCAGGGATTTTTGTGCTCTGGAGGTGAAAATTTTTTTTTTGACCGAAATGTAAAAACGGACATCAGAATTGGATTCAGGGTCAAATTTCATGCTAAAAAATGGTGCTTTATGCAGTTTTTAAAAATTGAACCGTTTTGGTGACTGGGGAAGGAAATTCCTGATGCCGGAGAGATTTTCGTCCTCCGGAGGTGAAATTTTTTTTTTGACACAAATGTAAAAATGGACATCAGAATGGATTCGGGGTTAATAAATTCATGCTAAAAAAATGGTGTTTATGAAGTTTTAAAAATTTTGAACAGTTTGGTGTATGCGGGACGGAAATTCCTAGATGCCGGGGTCAGGATTTTTGGGATGTGGGAGGTTGAAATTTTTTTGACCCAAAATGTAAAAAACAGACTTCAGAATGGATTCGTTTGTTAAATTTCATGCTAAAAATGGAGCTGTATGTAGTTTTTAAAAATTTGAGCGTTTTGGTTGTCCGGGGAAGAAATCTGATGCTGGGTCAGGGATTTATGTGATCCGGAGGTGAAATTTTTTTTACCAAATGGTAAAAAAAACGGACATCAGAATTGGATTCAGGGTTTTTAAATTTCATGTTAAAATGGGCTGTATGCTGTATGTAGTTTTAAAAAATTGATGCCGTATTTGTGACTGTGGAAGGAAGAATTCCTGAGGCCAGAGGGATTTTTTTGCTCCGGAGGTGAAATTTTTTTTGACCCAAACGTAAAAACGGACATCAGAATTGGCTTCAGGGTTAAATTTCATGCTAAAAAATGGTGCTTTATTCAGCTTATAAAAATTGAACCGTTTTGGTGACTGGGGAAGGAAATTCCTGATGCCGTGGTTAGGGATTTTTGTGCTCCGGAGGTGAAATTTTTTTTGACCCAAATGTAAAAACAGACATCATAATTGGATTCGTTGTTAAATTTCATGCTTAAAAATGGAGCTTTATGTAGTTTTTAAAAATTGAGCCGTTTTGGTGTCGGGGGAAGGAAATTCCTGATGCCGCCTGGGGTCAGGGATTTTTGTGCTCCGGAGGTGAAATTTTTTTTGACCCAAATGTAAAAACGCACAGCAGAATTGGATTCAGGGTTAAATTTCATGCTAAAAAATGGTGCTTTATGTAGTTTTTAAAAATTGAGCCGTTTTGGTGACTGGGGAAGGAAATTCCTGATGCTGGGGTCAGAGATTTTTGTGCTCCGGAGGTCAAATTTTTTTTGACCCAAATGTAAAAACGGACATCAGAATTGAATTCAGGGTTAAATTTCATGCTAAAAAATGGTGCTTTATTCAGCTTTTAAAAATTGAACCGTTTTGGTGACTGGGGAAGGAAATTCCTGATGCCGTGGTTAGGGATTTTTGGGCTATGGAGGTGAAAATTTTTTTTTGACCCAAATGTAAAAACGGACATCAGAATTGGATTTGGGGTTAAATTTCATTCTAAAAAATGGTGCTTTATGTAGTTTTTAATAATTGAGCCGTTTTGGTGACTGGGGAAGGAAATTCCTGATGCCGGAGGGATTTTTGTGCTCCGGAGGTGAAATTTTTTTTGACCCAAATGTAAAAACGGACATCCGATTTGGATTCGGGGTTAAATTTCATGCTTAAAAATGGTGCTTTATGCAGTTTTTAAAAATTGAACCGTTTTGGTGTCCGGGGAAAGAAATTCCTGATGCTGAGGTCAGGGATTTTTGTGCTCCGGAGGTGAAATTTTTTTTGACCCAAATGTAAAAACGGACATCAGAATTGGATTCAGGGTTAAATTTCATGCTAAAAAAATGGTGCTTTATGTAGTTTTTAAAAATTGAGCCGTTTTGGTGTCCGGGGAAGGAAATTCCTGATGCTGAGGTCAGGGATTTTTGTGCTCCGGTGGTGAAATTTTTTTTGACCCAAATGTAAAAACGGACATCAGAATTGGATTCAGGGTTAAATTTCATGCTAAAAAATGGTGCTTTATGTAGTTTTTAAAAATTGAGCCGTTTTGGTGTCCGGGGAAGGTAATTCCTGATGCCGCCTGGGTCAGGGATTTTTGTGCTCCGGAGGTGAAATTTTTTTTGACCCAAATGTAAAAACGGACATCAGAATTGGATTCAGGGTTAAATTTCATGCTTAAAAATGGTGCTTTATGCAGTTTTTAAAAATTGAGCCGTTTTGGTGTCCCGGAATGAATTCCTGGATGCTGGGGTCAGGGATTTTTTGTACTCCGGAGGTGAATTTTTTGTTGACCCAACTGTAAAAACTAAACATAGAATTGATTTCACCGGTTAAATTTTCATCTAAAAAAGTGCTTTAATGTAGTTTTTTAAAATTGAGCCGTTTTTGGTGTTCGCGGGGAAGGAAATTCCTGATGCTGGGGTCGAGGATTGTTTTGTGCTCTGGAGGTGAATTTTTTTTTGACCCAAATGTAAAAACGGACATCAGAATTGGATTCAGGGTTAAATTTCATGCTAAAAAATGGTGCTTTATGTAGTTTTTAAAAATTGAACCGTTTTGGTGTCCGGGGAAGGAAATTCCTGATGCAGCCTGGGGTCAGGGATTTTTGGTCTCCGGAGGTGAAATTTTTTTTGACCCAAATGTAAAAACGGACATCAGAATTGGATTCAGGGTTAAATTTCATGCTTAAAAATGGTGCTTTATGCAGTTTTTAAAAATTGAGCCGTTTTGGTGTCCGGGGAAGGAAATTCCTGATGCTGGGGTCAGGGATTTTTGTGCTCCGGAGGTGAAATTTTTTTTGACCCAAATGTAAAAACAGACATCAGAATTGGATTCGTTGTTAAATTTCATGCTTAAAAATGGAGCTTTATGTAGTTTTTAAAAATTGAGCCGTTTTGGTGGCCGGGGAAGAAAATTCCTGATGCTGGGGTCAGGGATTTTTGTGCTCCGGAGGTGAAATTTTTTTTGACCCAAATGTAAAAACGGACATCAGAATTGGATTCAGGGTTAAATTTCATGCTAAAAAATGGTGCTTTATTCAGCTTTTAAAAATTGAACCGTTTTGGTGACTGGGGAAGGAAATTCCTGTTGCCGGAGTCAGGGATTTTTATGCTCTGGAGGTGAAATTTTTTTTTGACCCAAATGTAAAAACAGACATCAAAATTGGATTTAGGTTAAATTTCTGCTTAAAAATGGGCTTTATGCAGTTTTTTAAAAATTGAATCGGATTTGTGACTGGGAAGGAAATTCCTGAATGCCGGGGTCAGGGATTTTTGTGCTCCTGAGGTGAAAAATTTTTTCTGACCCAAAGGTAAAAACAGACGTCAGAATGGGATTTGGGGTTAAATTTCAAGCTTAAAAATGGTGCTTTTTGTAGTTTTTAAAAATTGAGCCATTTTGGTGTCCAGGGAAGGAAATTCCTGATGCCAAGGTCAGGGATTTTTGTGCTCCGGAGGTGAAAATTTTTTTCTGACCCAAAGGTAAAAACAGACGTCAGAATGCGATTCCGTGTTAAATTTCAAGCTTAAAAATAGTGGTTTTTGTAGTTTTTAAAAATTGAGCCATTTTGGTGTCC
>NW_024098900.1:0-31954 GCF_016545835.1 Crotalus tigris
TGCCTAACATGAATATAGCCCAGGTTCGAATCTGAGTAGAGTAAGTGTGGTTGAAGAGAGTTAAGAAATTCGAAATAGCTATCCCAGTTCTCTCTTTATTCTTTGTTAGTAACTTTAAAAAATGCAGAATGATTTCGCAGTTAGCGACTGCTGCTTGTGTATCGTTCTGGATTGAGCTGATACAGGAAAATGAAAAGAAAACAAAAGAAAGAAGATTTCTTTCTCCCATATTTGGGCTGACAGGGTGCACATTCAAGATAAAATCTCCTCCCTCTGTCTCTCTCCTGATTTAGCTGACAAAGTGAGAAAGAGCCTGTGTCCTGGAGGTTAATACAACTGCCTATCATGCATATAGCCCAGGTTCGAATTTCAGAAGTATAAATCTGGATGAAGAGAGTTAAGAAACTCGAAAAGCTATCCCAGTTCTCTCTTTATTCTTTGTTAGCAACCTAAAAAAATGCAAAATGATGTCGCAGTTCGTGACTGCTGCTTGTGGATGGCTCTGGATTGAGCTGATACAGGAAAAAGAAAAGAAAAGAAAAAAAAGAAAGAAGATTTCTTTCTCTTATATTTGGGCTGACAGGGTTCACATTCAAGGTAAAATGTTCTCCCCCTGTATCTCTCCTGATATAGCTGACAAAGTGAGAAAGAGCCTGTTGCCTGGAGGTTAATACAACTGCCTAACATGCATATAGCCCAGGTTCGAACTTCAGAAGTGTAAGTCTGGCTAAAGAGAGTTAAGAAACTTGAAATAGCTATCCCAGTTCTCTCTTTATTCTTTGTTAGCAACCTAAAAAAATGCAACATGATGTCGCAGTTAGCGACTGCTGCTTGTGGATTGTTCTGGATTGAGCTGATATAGGAAAATGAAAAGAAAAGAAAGAAGATTTCTTTCTCCCATATTTGGGCTGACAGGGTTCACATTCAAGGTAAAATCTCCTCCCCTTGTCTCTCTCCTGATATATTTAAAAAAGTGAGAAAGAGCTGTGGTCTAGAGGTTAATACAACTGCCTAACATGAATATAGCCAAGGTTCGAATCTGAGAAGAGTAAGTGTGGTTGAAGAGAGTTAAGAAACTTGAAATAGCTATCCCAGTTCTCTCTTTATTCTTTGTGAGAAACTTAAAAAAATGCAAAATGATGTTCCAGTTGGCGACTGCTGCTTGTGGATGTCTCTGGATTGAACTGATAGTTGAAAAAAAAAGAAAAGAAAAGAAAGAAGATTTCTTTCCCCCATATTTCGGCTGACAGGGTGCACATTCAAAGTAAAATCTCCTCCCTGTCTCTCTCCTGATATAGCTGACAAAGTGAGAAAATGTCTGTGGCTTAGAGGTTAATACAACTGCCTAGCATGCATATAGTCCAGGTTCGAATCTCAGAAAAATAAGTCTGGCTGAAGAGAGTTAAGAAACTCGAAATAGCTATCCCAGTTCTTCTCTTTATTCTTTGTTAGCAACCTAAAAAAATGCAAAATAATGTCGCAGTTGGCGACTGCTGCTTGTGGATGGCTCTGGATTGAGCTGATACAGGCAAAAGAAAAGAAAAGAAAGAAAAGAAAGAAGATTTCTTTCTCCCATATTTGGACTGACAGGGTTCACATTCAAGGTAAAATCTCCTCCTCCTGTCTCTTTCCTGATATAGCTGACAAAGTGAGAAAGAGCCTGTTACATAGAGGTTAATACTACTGCCTAACATGCATATACCCCAGGTTCGAATCTCAGAAGAGTAAGTGTGGCTGAAGAGAGTTAAGAAATTGGAAATAGCTAAACCCAGTTCTCTCTTTATTCTTTGTTAGTAACTTTGAAAAATGCAAAATGATGTTCCAGTTGGCGACTGCTGCTTGTGGATGGCTCTGGATTGAGCTGATACAGGCAAAAGAAAAGAAAAGAAAAGAAAGAAGATTTCTTTCTCCCATATTTGGGCTCACAGGGTGCACATTCAAGGTAAAATCTCCTCCCCTTGTCTCTCTCCTGATATAGGTGACAAAGTGAGAAAGAGCCTGTGCCTGGAGGTTAATATAACTGCCTAACATGAATATAGCCCAGGTTCGAATCTGAGAAGAGTAAGTGTGGCTGAAGAGAGTTAAGAAACTCGAAATAGCTATCCCAGTTCTCTCTTTATTCTTTGTTAGTAACTTTAAAAAATGCAAAACGATGTCGCAGTTAGCGACTGCTGGTTGTGGATGGTTCTGGATTGATCTGATACAGGAAAATGAAAAGAAAAGAAAAGAAAGAACATTTCTTTCTCCCATATTTGGGCCAACAGGGTGCACATTCAAGGTAAAATCTCCTCCCTCTGTCTCTCTCCTGATATAGTTGACAAAGTGAGAAAAGCCTGTTACCTAGAGGTTAATACTACTGCCTAACATGCATATAGCCCAGGTTCAAATCTCAGAAGAGTAAGTGTGGCTGAAGAGAGTTAAGAAATTCGAAATAGCTATCCCAGTTCTCTCTTTATTCATTGTTAATAACTTTAAAAAATGCAAAATGATGTTCCAGTTGGCGACTGCTTCTTGTGGATGGCTCTGGATTGAGCTGATACAGGCAAAAGAAAAGAAAAGGAAAGAAAGAAGATTTCTTTCTCTCATATTTGGGCTGACAGGGTGCACATTCAAGGTAAAATCCCTTCCCAGTCTCTCTCCTGATACAGCTGACAAATTGAGAAAGTGTCTGTGCCTTAGAGGTTAATACAACTGCCTAGCATGCATATAATCCAGGTTCGAATCTCAGAAGAATAAGTCTGGCTGAGGAGAGTTAAGAAACTCGAAATAGATATCCCAGTTCTTCTCTTTATTCTGTGTTAGCAACCTAAAAAAATGCAAAATGATGTCGCAGTTGGCGGATGCTGCTTGTGGATGGCTCTGGATTGAGCTGATACAGGAAAATGAAAAGAAAACAAAAGAAAGAAGATTTCTTTCTCCCATATTTGGGCTGACAGGGTGCACATTCAAGATAAAATCTCCTCCCTCTGTCTCTCTCCTGATATAGCTGACAAAGTGAGAAAGAGCCTGTGCCCTGGAGGTTAATACAACTGCCTAACATGCATATAGCCCAGGTTCGAACTTCAGAAGTGTAAGTCTGGCTAAAGAGAGTTAAGAAACTTGAAATAGCTATCCCAGTTCTCTCTTTATTCTTTGTTAGCAACCTAAAAAAATGCAAAATGATGTCGCAGTTGGTGACTGCTGCTTGTGGATGGCTCTGGATTGAGCTGATACAGGCAAAAGAAAAGAAAAGAAAAAAAAGAAAGAAGATTTCTTTCTCCCATATTTGGGCTGACAGGGTGCACATTCAAGGTAAAATCTTCTCCCCCTTTATCTCTCCTGATATAGCTGACAAAGTGAGAAGGAGCCTGTGCCTAGAGGTTAATACAACTGCCTAAAATGAATATAGCCCAGGTTCGAATCTGAGAAGAGTAAGTGTTGCTGAAGAGAGTTAAGAAACTCGAAATAGCTATCCCAGTTCTCTCTTTATTCTTTGTGAGCAACTTAAAGAAATGCAAAATGATGTCGCAGTTTGCGACTGCTCCTTATGGATGGTTCTGGATTGAGCTGATACAGGAAAATGAAAAGAAAAGAAAAGAAAGAAGATTTCTTTCTCCCATATTTGGGCTGACAGGGTGCACATTCAAGATAAAATCTCGTCCCTCTGTGTCTCTCCTGATATAGCTGACGAAGTGAGAAAGTGTCTGTGCCTTAGAGGTTAATACAACTGCCTAACATGCATATAGCCCAGGTTCGAAACTCAGAAGAGTAAGTGTGGCTGAAGAGAGTAAAGAAATTCGAAATAGCTATCCCAGTTCTCTCTTTATTCTTTGTTAGTAACTTTAAAAAATGCAAAATGATGTCACAGTTGGCGACTGCTGCTTGTGGATGCCTCTGGATTGAGCTGATACAGGAAAAAGAAAAGAAAAGAAAGAAGATTTCTTTCTCCCATATTTGGGCTAACAGGGTGCACATTCAAGGTAAAATCTCCTCCCACTTTCTCTCTCGTGATATAGCTGACAAAGTGAGAAAGTGTCTGTGCCTTAGAGGTTAATCAAACTGCCTAGCATGCATATAATCCAGGTTCGAATCTCAGAAGAATAAGTCTGGCTGAGGAGAGTTAAGAAATTCAAAATAGGTATCCCAGTTCTTCTCTTTATTCTATATTAGCAACCTAAAAAAATGCAAAATGATGTTCCAGTTGGCGACTGCTGCTTGTGGATTGTTCTGGATTGAGCTGATATAGGAAAATGAAAAGAAAATAAAGAAGATTTCTTTCTCCCATATTTGGGCTAACAGGGTGCACATTCAAGGTAAAATCTCCTCCCTGTCTCTCTCCTGATATAGCTGACAAAGTGAGAAAGAGCCTGTTACCTAGAGGTTAATTCTACTGCCTAACATGCATATAGCCCAGGTTCAAATCTCAGAAGAGTAAGTGTGGCTGAAGAGAGTTAAGAAATTCGAAATAGCTATCCCAGTTCTCTCTTTATTCTTTGTTAGTAACTTTAAAAAATGCAAAATGATGTTCCAGTTGGCGACTGCTTCTTGTGGATCGCTCTGGATTGAGCTGATACAGGCAAAAGAAAAGAAAAGGAAAGAAAGAAGATTTCTTTCTATCATATTTGGGCTGACAGGGTGCACATTCAAGGTAAAATCCCCTCCCGGTCTCTCTCCTGATACAGCTGACAAAGAGAGAAAGTGTCTGTGCCTTAGAGGTTAATACAATTGCCTAGCATGCATATAATCAAGGTTCGAATCTCAGAAGAATAAGTCTGGCTGAGGAGAGTTAAGAAACTCGAAATAGCTATCCCAGTTCTTCTCTTTATTCTGTGTTAGCAACCCTAAAAAATGCAAAATGATGTCGCAGTTGAGGGATGCTGCTTGTGGATGGATCTGGATTGAGCTGATACAGGCAAAAGAAAAGAAAAAAAAAGAAAGAAGATTTCTTTCTCCCATATTTGGGCTGACAGGGTGCACATTCAAGGTAAAATCCCCTCCCGGTCACTCTCCTGATACAGCTGACAAAGGGAGAAAGTGTCTGTGCCTTAGAGGTTAATACAACTGCCTAGCATGCATATAATCCAGGTTCGAATCTCAGAAGAATAGGTCTGGCTGAGGAGAGTTAAGAAACTCGAAATAGCTATCCCAGTTCTCTCTTTATTCTTTGTTAGTAACTTTAAAAAATGCAAAATGATGTCGCAGTTAGCAACTGCTGCTTATGGATGGTTCTGGATTTTGCTGATACAGAAAAAAGAAAAGAAAAGAAAAGAAGATTTCTTTCTCCCATATTTGGGCTGACAGGGTGCACATTCAAGAAAAAATCACGTCCCTCTGTCTCTCTCCTGATATAGCTGACAAAGTGAGAAAGTGTTTATGCCTTAGAGGTTAAAACAACTGCCTAGCATGCATATAATCCAGGTTCGAATCTCAGAAGAATAGGTCTGGCTGAGGAGAGTTAAGAAACTCGAAATAGGTATCCCAGTTCTTCTCTTTATTCTGTGTTAGGAACCTAAAAAAATGCAAAATGATGTCGCAGTTGGCGATTGCTGCTTGTGGATGGCTCTGGATTGAGCTGATACAGGCAAAAGAAAAGAAAAGTAAAGAAAAGAAAGAAGATTTCTTTCTCCCATATTTGGGCTGACAGGGTGCACATTCAAGTTAAAATCTCCTCCCCCTTTCTCTCTCCTGATATAGCTGACAAAGTGAGAAACAGCCTGTGCCTAGAGGTTAATACAACTGCCTAAAATGAATATAGCCCAGGTTCGAATCTGAGAAGAGTAAGTGTTGCTGAAGAGAGTTAAGAAACTAGAAATAGCTATCCCAGTTCTCTCTTTATTCTTTGTTAGTAACTTTAAAAAATGCAAAATGATGTCGCAGTTAGCAACTGCTGCTTATGGATGGTTCTGGATTTTGCTGATACAGGAAAAAGAAAAGAAAAGAAAAGAAAGAAGATTTCTTTCTCCCATATTTGTGCTGACAGGGTGCACATTCAAGAAAAAATCTCGTCCCTCTGTCTCTCTCCTGATATAGCTGACAAAGTGAGAAAGTGTTTGTGCCTTAGAGGTTAATACAACTGCCTAACATGCATATAGCCCAGGTTCGAATCTCAGAAGAGTATGTGTGCTGAAGAGAGTTAAGAAATTCGAAATAGCTATCCCAGTTCTCTCTTTATTCTTTGTGAGCAACTTAAAGAAATGCAAAATGATGTCGCAGTTTGCGACTGCTGCTTCTGAATGGTTCTGGATTGAGCTTATACAGGAAAATGAAAAGAAAAGGAAAGAAAAGAAAGAAGATTTCTTTCTCCCATATTTGGGCTGACAGGGTGCACATTCAAGATAAAATCTCCTCCCTCTGTCTCTCTCCTGATTTAGCTGACAAAGTGAGAAAGAGCCTGTGGTCTGGAGGTTAATACAACTGCCTAACATGCATATAGCCCAGGTTCGAATTTCAGAAGTATAAATCTGGCTGAAGAGAGTTAAGAAATTGGAAATAGCTAAACCCAGTTCTCTCTTTATTCTTTGTTAGTAACTTTGAAAAATGCAAAATGATGTTCCAGTTGGCGACTGCTGCTTGTGGATGGCTCTGGATTGAGCTGATACAGGCAAAAGAAAAGAAAAGAAAAGAAAGAAGATTACTTTCTCCCATATTTGGGCTCACAGTGTGCACATTCAAGGTAAAATCTTCTCCCCCTATCTCTCTCCTGATATAGCTGACAAAGTGTGAAAGTGTCTGTGGCTTAGAGGTTAATACAACTGCCTAGCATGAATATAGCCCAGGTTCGAATCTGAGAAGAGTAAGTGTGGGTGAAGAGAGTTAAGAAACTTGAAATAGCTATCCCAGTTCTCTCTTTATTCTTTGTGAGAAACTTAAAAAAATGCAAAATGATGTTCCAGTTGGCGACTGCTGCTTGTGGATGTCTCTGGATTGAACTGATAGTTGAAAAAAAAAGAAAAGAAAGAAAGAAGATTTCTTTCCCCCATATTTCGGCTGACAGGGTGCACATTCAAAGTAAAATCTCCTCCCTGTCTCTCTCCTGATATAGCTGACAAAGTGAGAAAGTGTCTGTGGCTTAGAGGTTAATACAACTGCCTAGAATGCATATAGTCCAGGTTTGAATCTCAGAAGAGTAAGGCTGGCTGAAGAGAGTTAAGAAACTCGAAATAGCTATCCCAGTTCTTCTCTTTATTCTTTGTTAGCAACCTAAAAAAATGCAAAATAATGTCGCAGTTGGCGACTGCTGCTTGTGGATGGCTCTGGATTGAGCTGATACAGGCAAAAGAAAAGAAAAGAAAGAAGATTTCTTTCTCCCATATTTAGACTGACAGGGTTCACATTCAAGGTAAAATCTCCTCCTCCTGTCTCTTTCCTGATATAGCTGACAAAGTGAGAAAGAGCCTGTTACATAGAGGTTAATACTACTGCCTAACATGCATATATCCCAGGTTCGAATCTCAGAAGAGTAAGTGTGGCTGAAGAGAGTTAAGAAATTGGAAATAGCTAAACCCAGTTCTCTCTTTATTCTTTGTTAGTAACTTTGAAAAATGCAAAATGATGTTCCAGTTGACGACTGCTGCTTGTGGATGGCTCTGGATTGAGCTGATACAGGCAAAAGAAAAGAAAAGAAAAGAAAAGAAAGAAGATTACTTTCTCCCATATTTGGGCTCACAGGGTGCACATTCAAGGTAAAATCTCCTCCCCTTGTCTCTCTCCTGATATAGGTGACAAAGTGAGAAAGAGCCTGTGCCTGGAGGTTAATATAACTGCCTAACATGAATATAGCCCAGGTTCGAATCTGAGAAGAGTAAGTGTGGCTGAAGAGAGTTAAGAAACTCGAAATAGCTATCCCAGTTCTCTCTTTATTCTTTGTTAGTAACTTTAAAAAATGCAAAACGATGTCGCAGTTAGCGACTGCTGGGTGTGGATGGTTCTGGATTGATCTGATACAGGAATATGAAAAGAAAAGAAAAGAAAGAAGATTCCTTTCTCCCATATTTGGGATAACAGGGTGCACATTCAAGGTAAATTCTCCTCCCCCTTTCTCTCTCCTGTTATAGCTGACAAAGTGAGAAAGAGCCTGTGCCTCGAGGTTAATACAACTGCCTAACATGCATATAGCCTAGGTTCGAATTTCAGAAGTATAAATCTGGCTGAAGAGAGTTAAGAAACTCGAAAAGCTATCCCAGTTCTCTCTTTATTCTTTGTTAGCAACCTAAAAAAATGCAGAATGATTTCGCAGTTAGCGACTGCTGGTTGTGTATGGTTCTGGATTGAGCTGATATAGGAAAATGAAAAGAAAAGAAAGAAGATTTCTTTCTCCCATATTTGGGCTGACAGTGTGCACATTCAAGGTAAAATCTTCTCCCCCTGTCTCTCTCCTGATATAGCTGACAAAGTGAGAAAGACGCTGTGCCTAGAGGTTAATAAAACTGCCTAACATGAATATAGCCCAGTTTCGAATCTGAGAAGAGTAAGTGTGGTTGAAGAGAGTTAAGAAACTCAAAATAGCTATCCCAGTTCTCTCTTTATTCTTTGTTAGTAACTTTAAAAAAAGCAGAATGATTTCGCAGTTAGCGACTGCTGCTTGTGTATGGTTCTGGATTGAGCTGATACAGGAAAATGAAAAGAAAACAAAAGAAAGAAGATTTCTTTCTCCCATATTTGGGCTGACAGGGTGCACATTCAAGATAAAATCTCCTCCCTCTGTCTCTCTCCTGATATAGCTGACAAAGTGAGAAAGAGACTGTGCCCTGGAGGTTAATACAACTGCCTAACATGCATATAGCCCAGGTTCGAACTTCAGAAGTATAAGTCTGGCTAAAGAGAGTTAAGAAACTCGAAATAGCTATCCCAGTTCTCTCTTTATTCTTTGTTAGCAACCTAAAAAAATGCAAAATGATGTCGCAGTTAGCGACTGCTGCTTGTGGATTGTTCTGGATTGAGCTGATATAGGAAAATGAAAAGAAAAGAAAGAAGATTTCTTTCTCCCATATTTGGGCTGACAGGGTTCACATTCAAGGTAAAATCTCCTCCCCTTGTCTCTCTCCTGATATATTTAAAAAAGTGAGAAAGAGCTGTGGTCTAAAGGTTAATACAACTGCCTAACATGAATATAGCCAAGGTTCGAATCTGAGAAGAGTAAGTGTGGTTGAAGAGAGTTAAGAAACTTGAAATAGCTATCCCAGTTCTCTCTTTATTCTTTGTGAGAAACTTAAAAAAATGCAAAATGATGTTCCAGTTGGCGACTGCTGCTTGTGGATGTCTCTGGATTGAACTGATAGTTGAAAAAAAAAAGAAAAGAAAAGAAAGAAGATTTCTTTCCCCCATATTTCGGCTGACAGGGTGCACATTCAAAGTAAAATCTCCTCCCTGTCTCTCTCCTGATATAGCTGACAAAGGGAGAAAGTGTCTGTGGCTTAGAGGTTAATACAACTGCCTAGCATGCATATAGTCCAGGTTCGAATCTCAGAAAAATAAGTCTGGCTGAAGAGAGTTAAGAAACTCGAAATAGCTATCCCAGTTCTTCTCTTTATTCTTTGTTAGCAACCTAAAAAAATGCAAAATAATGTCGCAGTTGGCGACTGCTGCTTGTGGATGGCTCTGGATTGAGCTGGTACAGGCAAAAGAAAAGAAAAGAAAGAAGATTTCTTTCTCCCATATTTGGACTGACAGGGTTCACATTCAAGGTAAAATCTCCTCCTCCTGTCTCTTTCCTGATATAGCTGACAAAGTGAGAAAGAGCCTGTTACATAGAGGTTAATACTACTGCCTAACATGCATATACCCCAGGTTCGAATCTCAGAAGAGTAAGTGTGGCTGAAGAGAGTTAAGAAATTGGAAATAGCTAAACCCAGTTCTCTCTTTATTCTTTGTTAGTAACTTTGAAAAATGCAAAATGATGTTCCAGTTGGCGACTGCTGCTTGTGGATGGCTCTGGATTGAGCTGATACAGGCAAAAGAAAAGAAAAGAAAAGAAAAGAAAAGAAAAGAAAGAAGATTACTTTCTCCCATATTTGGGCTCACAGGGTGCAGATTCAAGGTAAAATCTCCTCCCCTTGTCTCTCTCCTGATATAGGTGACAAAGTGAGAAAGAGCCTGTGCCTAGAGGTTAATACAACTGCCTAACATGAATAGAGCCCAGGTTCGAATCTGAGAAGAGTAAGTGTGGCTGAAGAGAGTTAAGAAATTCGAAATAGCTATCCCAGTTCTCTCTTTATTCTTTGTTAGTAACTTTAAAAAATGCAAAACGATGTCGCAGTTAGCGACTGCTGGGTGTGGATGGTTCTGGATTGATCTGATACAGGAATATGAAAAGAAAAGAAAAGAAAGAAGATTCCTTTCTCCCATATTTGGGATAACAGGGTGCACATTCAAGGTAAATTCTACTCCCCCTTTCTCTCTCCTGTTATAGCTGACAAAGTGAGAAAGAGCCTGTGCCTCGAGGTTAATACAACTGCCTAACATGCATATAGCCTAGGTTCGAATTTCAGAAGTATAAATCTGGCTGAAGAGAGTTAAGAAACTCGAAAAGCTATCCCAGTTCTCTCTTTATTCTTTGTTAGCAACCTAAAAAAATGCAAAATGATGTCGCAGTTAGCGACTGCTGCTTGTGGATTGTTTTGGATTGAGCTGATATAGGAAAATGAAAAGAAAAGAAAGAAGATTTCTTTCTCCC
The DNA here is from genome assembly GCF_016545835.1 of Crotalus tigris. Lineage (NCBI taxonomy): Eukaryota > Metazoa > Chordata > Lepidosauria > Squamata > Viperidae > Crotalus > Crotalus tigris. Next base: position 10,652 of record NW_024098900.1, read on the forward strand.
ATATTTGGGCTGACAGTGTGCACATTCAAGGTAAAATCTTCTCCCCCTGTCTCTCTCCTGATATAGCTGACAAAGTGAGAAAGAGCCTGTGCCTAGAGGTTAATACAACTGCCTAACATGAATATAGCCCAGGTTCGAATCTCAGAAGAGTAAGTGTGGCTGAAGAGAGTTAAGAAACTCGAAATAGCTATCCCAGTTCTCTCTTTATTCTTTTTTAGTAACTTTAAAAAATTCAAAATGATATCACAGTTGGCGACTGCTGCTTGTGGATGCCTCTGGATTGAGCTGATACAGGAAAAAGAAAAGAAAAGAAAGAAGGTTTCTTTCTCCCATATTTGGGCTGACAGGGTGCACATTCAAGATAAAATCTCCTCCCTCTGTCTCTCTCCTGATATAGCTGACAAAGTGAGAAAGAGCCTGTGGCCTGGAGGTTAATACAACTGCGTAACATGCATATATCCCAGGTTCAAACTTCAGAAGTATAAGTCTGGCTAAAGAGAGTTAAGAAACTCGAAATAGCTATCCCAGTTCTCTCTTTATTCTTTGTTAGCAACCTAAAAAAATGCAAAATGATGTCGCAGTTCGTGACTGCTGCTTGTGGATGGCTCTGGATTGAGCTGATACAGGAAAAAGAAAAGAAAAGAAAAAAAGAAAGAAGATTTCTTTCTCCCATATTTGGGCTGACAGGGTGCACATTCAAGGTAAAATCTCCTCCCCCTGTATCTCTCCTGATATAGCTGACAAAGTGAGAAAGAGCCTGTGCCCTGGAGGTTAATACAACTGCCTAACATGCATATAGCCCAGGTTCGAATCTCAGAAAAATAATTCTGGCTGAAGAGAGTTAAGAAACTTGAAATAGCTATCCCAGTTCTCTCTTTATTCTTTGTTAGCAACCTAAAAAAATGCAAAATGATGTCGCAGTTAGCGACTGCTGCTTGTGGATTGTTCTGGATTGAGCTGATATAGGAAAATGAAAAGAAAAGAAAGAAGATTTCTTTCTCCCATATTTGGGCTGACAGGGTTCACATTCAAGGTAAAATCTCCTCCCCTTGTCTCTCTCCTGATATATTTAAAAAAGTGAGAAAGAGCTGTGGTCTAGAGGTTAATACAACTGCCTAACATGAATATAGCCAAGGTTCGAATCTGAGAAGAGTAAGTGTGGTTGAAGAGAGTTAAGAAACTTGAAATAGCTATCCCAGTTCTCTCTTTATTCTTTGTGAGAAACTTAAAAAAATGCAAAATGATGTTCCAGTTGGCGACTGCTGCTTGTGGATGTCTCTGGATTGAACTGATAGTTGAAAAAAAAAGAAAAGAAAAGAAAGAAGATTTCTTTCCCCCATATTTCGGCTGACAGGGTGCACATTCAAAGTAAAATCTCCTCCCTGTCTCTCTCCTGATATAGCTGACAAAGTGAGAAAATGTCTGTGGCTTAGAGGTTAATACAACTGCCTAGCATGCATATAGTCCAGGTTCGAATCTCAGAAAAATAAGTCTGGCTGAAGAGAGTTAAGAAACTCGAAATAGCTATCCCAGTTCTTCTCTTTATTCTTTGTTAGCAACCTAAAAAAATGCAAAATAATGTCGCAGTTGGCGACTGCTGCTTGTGGATGGTTCTGGATTGAGCTGATACAGGCAAAAGAAAAGAAAAGAAAGATGATTTCTTTCTCCCATATTTGGACTGACAGGGTTCACATTCAAGGTAAAATCTCCTCCTCCTGTCTCTTTCCTGATATAGCTGACAAAGTGAGAAAGAGCCTGTTTACCTAGAGGTTAATACTACTGCCTAACATGCATATAGCCCAGGTTCGAATCTCAGAAGAGTAAGTGTGGCTGAAGAGAGTTAAGAAATTCGAAATAGCTATACCCAGTTCTCTCTTTATTCTTTGTTAGTAACTTTAAAAAATGCAAAATGATGTTCCAGTTGGCGACTGCTGCTTGTGGATGGCTCTGGATTGAGCTGATACAGGCAAAAGAAAAGAAAAGAAAAGAAAGAAGATTACTTTCTCCCATATTTGGGCTCACAGGGTGCACATTCAAGGTAAAATCTCCTCCCCTTGTCTCTCTCCTGATATAGGTGACAAAGTGAGAAAGAGCCTGTGCCTGGAGGTTAATACAACTGCCTAACATGAATATAGCCCAGGTTCGAATCTGAGAAGAGTAAGTGTGGCTGAAGAGAGTTAAGAAACTCGAAATAGCTATCCCAGTTCTCTCTTTATTCTTTGTTAGTAACTTTAAAAAATGCAAAACGATGTCGCAGTTAGCGACTGCTGGTTGTGGATGGTTCTGGATTGATCTGATACAGGAAAATGAAAAGAAAAGAAAAGAAAGAACATTTCTTTCTCCCATATTTGGGCCAACAGGGTGCACATTCAAGGTAAAATCTCCTCCCTCTGTCTCTCTCCTGATATAGTTGACAAAGTGAGAAAAGCCTGTTACCTAGAGGTTAATACTACTGCCTAACATGCATATAGCCCAGGTTCAAATCTCAGAAGAGTAAGTGTGGCTGAAGAGAGTTAAGAAATTCGAAATAGCTATCCCAGTTCTCTCTTTATTCATTGTTAATAACTTTAAAAAATGCAAAATGATGTTCCAGTTGGCGACTGCTTCTTGTGGATGGCTCTGGATTGAGCTGATACAGGCAAAAGAAAAGAAAAGGAAAGAAAGAAGATTTCTTTCTCTCATATTTGGGCTGACAGGGTGCACATTCAAGGTAAAATCCCCTCCCGGTCTCTCTCCTGGTACAGCTGACAAACTGAGAAAGTGTCTGTGCCTTAGAGGTTAATACAATTGCCTAGCATGCATATAATCCAGGTTCGAATCTCAGAAGAATAAGTCTGGCTGAGGAGAGTTAAGAAACTCGAAATAGATATCCCAGTTCTTCTCTTTATTCTGTGTTAGCAACCTAAAAAAATGCAAAATGATGTCGCAGTTGGCGGATGCTGCTTGTGGATGGCTCTGGATTGAGCTGATACAGGAAAATGAAAAGAAAACAAAAGAAAGAAGATTTCTTTCTCCCATATTTGGGCTGACAGGGTGCACATCCAAGATAAAATCTCCTCCCTCTATCTCTCTCCTGATATAGCTGACAAAGTGAGAAAGAGCCTGTGGCCTGGAGGTTAATACAACTGCGTAACATGCATATATCCCAGGTTCAAACTTCAGAAGTATAAGTCTGGCTAAAGAGAGTTAAGAAACTCGAAATAGCTATCCCAGTTCTCTCTTTATTCTTTGTTAGCAACCTAAAAAAATGCAAAATGATGTCGCAGTTCGTGACTGCTGCTTGTGGATGGCTCTGGATTGAGCTGATACAGGAAAAAGAAAAGAAAAAAAAGAAAGAAGATTTCTTTCTCTTACATTTGGGTTGACAGTGTGCACATTCAAGGTAAAATCTTCTCCCCCTGTATCTCTCCTGATATAGCTGGCAAAGTGAGAAAGAGCCTGTGGCCTGGAGGTTAATACAACTGCCTAACATGCATATAGCCCAGGTTCAAACTTCAGAAGTATAAGTCTGGATAAAGAGAGTTAAGAAACTTGAAATAGCTATCCCAGTTCTCTCTTTATTCTTTGTTAGCAACCTAAAAAAATGCAACATGATGTCGCAGTTAGCGACTGCTGCTTGTGGATTGTTCTGGATTGAGCTGATATAGGAAAATGAAAAGAAAAGAAAGAAGATTTCTTTCTCCCATATTTGGGCTGACAGGGTTCACATTCAAGGTAAAATCTCCTCCCCTTGTCTCTCTCCTGATATATTTAAAAAAGTGAGAAAGAGCTGTGGTCTAGAGGTTAATACAACTGCCTAACATGAATATAGCCAAGGTTCGAATCTGAGAAGAGTAAGTGTGGTTGAAGAGAGTTAAGAACCTTGAAATAGCTATCCCAGTTCTCTCTTTATTCTTTGTGAGAAACTTAAAAAAATGCAAAATGATGTTCCAGTTGGCGACTGCTGCTTGTGGATGTCTCTGGATTGAACTGATAGTTGAAAAAAAAAGAAAAGAAAAGAAAGAAGATTTCTTTCCCCCATATTTCGGCTGACAGGGTGCACATTCAAAGTAAAATCTCCTCCCTGTCTCTCTCCTGATATAGCTGACAAAGTGAGAAAGTGTCTGTGGCTTAGAGGTTAATACAACTGCCTAGCATGCATATAGTTCAGGTTCGAATCTCAGAAAAATAAGTCTGGCTGAAGAGAGTTAAGAAACTCGAAATAGCTATCCCAGTTCTTCTCTTTATTCTTTGTTAGCAACCTAAAAAAATGCAAAATAATGTTGCAGTTGGCGACTGCTGCTTGTGGATGGCTCTGGATTGAGCTGATACAGGCAAAAGAAAAGAAAAGAAAGAAGATTTCTTTCTCCCATATTTGGACTGACAGGGTTCACATTCAAGGTAAAATCTCCTCCTCCTGTCTCTTTCCTGATATAGCTGACAAAGTGAGAAAGAGCCTGTTACATAGAGGTTAATACTACTGCCTAACATGCATATACCCCAGGTTCGAATCTCAGAAGAGTAAGTGTGGCTGAAGAGAGTTAAGAAATTGGAAATAGCTAAACCCAGTTCTCTCTTTATTCTTTGTTAGTAACTTTGAAAAATGCAAAATGATGTTCCAGTTGACGACTGCTGCTTGTGGATGGCTCTGGATTGAGCTGATACAGGCAAAAGAAAAGAAAAGAAAAGAAAAGAAAGAAGATTACTTTCTCCCATATTTGGGCTCACAGGGTGCACATTCAAGGTAAAATCTCCTCCCCTTGTCTCTCTCCTGATATAGGTGACAAAGTGAGAAAGAGCCTGTGCCTGGAGGTTAATATAACTGCCTAACATGAATATAGCCCAGGTTCGAATCTGAGAAGAGTAAGTGTGGCTGAAGAGAGTTAAGAAACTCGAAATAGCTATCCCAGTTCTCTCTTTATTCTTTGTTAGTAACTTTAAAAAATGCAAAACGATGTCGCAGTTAGCGACTGCTGGTTGTGGATGGTTCTGGATTGATCTGATACAGGAAAATGAAAAGAAAAGAAAAGAAAGAACATTTCTTTCTCCCATATTTGGGCCAACAGGGTGCACATTCAAGGTAAAATCTCCTCCCTCTGTCTCTCTCCTGATATAGTTGACAAAGTGAGAAAAGCCTGTTACCTAGAGGTTAATACTACTGCCTAACATGCATATAGCCCAGGTTCAAATCTCAGAAGAGTAAGTGTGGCTGAAGAGAGTTAAGAAATTCGAAATAGCTATCCCAGTTCTCTCTTTATTCTTTGTTAGTAACTTTAAAAAATGCAAAATGATGTTCCAGTTGGCGACTGCTTCTTGTGGATGGCTCTGGATTGATCTGATACAGGCAAAAGAAAAGAAAAAAAAAGAAAGAAGATTTCTTTCTCCCATATTTGGGCTGACAGGGTGCACATTCAAGATAAAATCTCCTCCCTCTGTCTCTCTCCTGATATAGCTGACAAAGTGAGAAAGAGCCTGTGCCCTGGAGGTTAATACAACTGCCTAACATGCATATAGCCCAGGTTCGAACTTCAGAAGTGTAAGTCTGGCTAAAGAGAGTTAAGAAACTTGAAATAGCTATCCCAGTTCTCTCTTTATTCTTTGTTAGCAACCTAAAAAAATGCAAAATGATGTCGCAGTTGGTGACTGCTGCTTGTGGATGGCTCTGGATTGAGCTGATACAGGCAAAAGAAAAGAAAAGAAAAAAAAGAAAGAAGATTTCTTTCTCCCATATTTGGGCTGACAGGGTGCACATTCAAGGTAAAATCTTCTCCCCCTTTATCTCTCCTGATATAGCTGACAAAGTGAGAAGGAGCCTGTGCCTAGAGGTTAATACAACTGCCTAAAATGAATATAGCCCAGGTTCGAATCTGAGAAGAGTAAGTGTTGCTGAAGAGAGTTAAGAAACTCGAAATAGCTATCCCAGTTCTCTCTTTATTCTTTGTGAGCAACTTAAAGAAATGCAAAATGATGTCGCAGTTTGCGACTGCTGCTTATGGATGGTTCTGGATTGAGCTGATACAGGAAAATGAAAAGAAAAGAAAAGAAAGAAGATTTCTTTCTCCCATATTTGGGCTGACAGGGTGCACATTCAAGATAAAATCTCGTCCCTCTGTGTCTCTCCTGATATAGCTGACGAAGTGAGAAAGTGTCTGTGCCTTAGAGGTTAATACAACTGCCTAACATGCATATAGCCCAGGTTCGAAACTCAGAAGAGTAAGTGTGGCTGAAGAGAGTAAAGAAATTCGAAATAGCTATCCCAGTTCTCTCTTTATTCTTTGTTAGTAACTTTAAAAAATGCAAAATGATGTCACAGTTGGCGACTGCTGCTTGTGGATGCCTCTGGATTGAGCTGATACAGGAAAAAGAAAAGAAAAGAAAGAAGATTTCTTTCTCCCATATTTGGGCTAACAGGGTGCACATTCAAGGTAAAATCTCCTCCCACTTTCTCTCTCGTGATATAGCTGACAAAGTGAGAAAGTGTCTGTGCCTTAGAGGTTAATCAAACTGCCTAGCATGCATATAATCCAGGTTCGAATCTCAGAAGAATAAGTCTGGCTGAGGAGAGTTAAGAAATTCAAAATAGGTATCCCAGTTCTTCTCTTTATTCTATATTAGCAACCTAAAAAAATGCAAAATGATGTTCCAGTTGGCGACTGCTGCTTGTGGATTGTTCTGGATTGAGCTGATATAGGAAAATGAAAAGAAAATAAAGAAGATTTCTTTCTCCCATATTTGGGCTAACAGGGTGCACATTCAAGGTAAAATCTCCTCCCTGTCTCTCTCCTGATATAGCTGACAAAGTGAGAAAGAGCCTGTTACCTAGAGGTTAATTCTACTGCCTAACATGCATATAGCCCAGGTTCAAATCTCAGAAGAGTAAGTGTGGCTGAAGAGAGTTAAGAAATTCGAAATAGCTATCCCAGTTCTCTCTTTATTCTTTGTTAGTAACTTTAAAAAATGCAAAATGATGTTCCAGTTGGCGACTGCTTCTTGTGGATCGCTCTGGATTGAGCTGATACAGGCAAAAGAAAAGAAAAGGAAAGAAAGAAGATTTCTTTCTATCATATTTGGGCTGACAGGGTGCACATTCAAGGTAAAATCCCCTCCCGGTCTCTCTCCTGATACAGCTGACAAAGAGAGAAAGTGTCTGTGCCTTAGAGGTTAATACAATTGCCTAGCATGCATATAATCAAGGTTCGAATCTCAGAAGAATAAGTCTGGCTGAGGAGAGTTAAGAAACTCGAAATAGCTATCCCAGTTCTTCTCTTTATTCTGTGTTAGCAACCCTAAAAAATGCAAAATGATGTCGCAGTTGAGGGATGCTGCTTGTGGATGGATCTGGATTGAGCTGATACAGGCAAAAGAAAAGAAAAAAAAAGAAAGAAGATTTCTTTCTCCCATATTTGGGCTGACAGGGTGCACATTCAAGGTAAAATCCCCTCCCGGTCACTCTCCTGATACAGCTGACAAAGTGAGAAAGTGTCTGTGCCTTAGAGGTTAATACAACTGCCTAGCATGCATATAATCCAGGTTCGAATCTCAGAAGAATAGGTCTGGCTGAGGAGAGTTAAGAAACTCGAAATAGCTATCCCAGTTCTCTCTTTATTCTTTGTTAGTAACTTTAAAAAATGCAAAATGATGTCGCAGTTAGCAACTGCTGCTTATGGATGGTTCTGGATTTTGCTGATACAGAAAAAAGAAAAGAAAAGAAAAGAAGATTTCTTTCTCCCATATTTGGGCTGACAGGGTGCACATTCAAGAAAAAATCACGTCCCTCTGTCTCTCTCCTGATATAGCTGACAAAGTGAGAAAGTGTTTATGCCTTAGAGGTTAAAACAACTGCCTAGCATGCATATAATCCAGGTTCGAATCTCAGAAGAATAGGTCTGGCTGAGGAGAGTTAAGAAACTCGAAATAGGTATCCCAGTTCTTCTCTTTATTCTGTGTTAGGAACCTAAAAAAATGCAAAATGATGTCGCAGTTGGCGATTGCTGCTTTTGGATGGCTCTGGATTGAGCTGATACAGGCAAAAGAAAAGAAAAGAAAAGAAAAGAAAGAAGATTTCTTTTTCCCATATTTGGGCTGACAGGGTGCACATTCAAGGTAAAATCTCCTCCCCCTTTCTCTCTCCTGATATAGCTGACAAAGTGAGAAACAGCCTGTGCCTAGAGGTTAATACAACTGCCTAAAATGAATATAGCCCAGGTTCGAATCTGAGAAAAGTAAGTGTTGCTGAAGAGAGTTAAGAAACTCGAAATAGCTATCCCAGTTCTCTCTTTATTCTTTGTTAGTAACTTTAAAAAATGCAAAATGATGTCGCAGTTAGCAACTGCTGCTTATGGATGGTTCTGGATTTTGCTGATACAGAAAAAAGAAAAGAAAAGAAAAGAAGATTTCTTTCTCCCATATTTGGGCTGACAGGGTGCACATTCAAGAAAAAATCTCGTCCCTCTGTCTCTCTCCTGATATAGCTGACAAAGTGAGAAAGTGTTTGTGCCTTAGAGGTTAATACAACTGCCTAACATGCATATAGCCCAGGTTCGAATCTCAGAAGAGTATGTGTGCTGAAGAGAGTTAAGAAATTCGAAATAGCTATCCCAGTTCTCTCTTTATTCTTTGTGAGCAACTTAAAGAAATGCAAAATGATGTCGCAGTTTGCGACTGCTGCTTCTGAATGGTTCTGGATTGAGCTTATACAGGAAAATGAAAAGAAAAGGAAAGAAAAGAAAGAAGATTTCTTTCTCCCATATTTGGGCTGACAGGGTGCACATTCAAGATAAAATCTCCTCCCTCTGTCTCTCTCCTGATTTAGCTGACAAAGTGAGAAAGAGCCTGTGGCCTGGAGGTTAATACAACTGCCTAACATGCATATAGCCCAGGTTCGAATTTCAGAAGTATAAATCTGGCTGAAGAGAGTTAAGAAATTGGAAATAGCTAAACCCAGTTCTCTCTTTATTCTTTGTTAGTAACTTTGAAAAATGCAAAATGATGTTCCAGTTGGCGACTGCTGCTTGTGGATGGCTCTGGATTGAGCTGATACAGGCAAAAGAAAAGAAAAGAAAAGAAAGAAGATTACTTTCTCCCATATTTGGGCTCACAGTGTGCACATTCAAGGTAAAATCTTCTCCCCCTATCTCTCTCCTGATATAGCTGACAAAGTGTGAAAGTGTCTGTGGCTTAGAGGTTAATACAACTGCCTAGCATGAATATAGCCCAGGTTCGAATCTGAGAAGAGTAAGTGTGGTTGAAGAGAGTTAAGAAACTTGAAATAGCTATCCCAGTTCTCTCTTTATTCTTTGTGAGAAACTTAAAAAAATGCAAAATGATGTTCCAGTTGGCGACTGCTGCTTGTGGATGTCTCTGGATTGAACTGATAGTTGAAAAAAAAAGAAAAGAAAAGAAAGAAGATTTCTTTCCCCTATATTTCGGCTGACAGGGTGTACATTCAAAGTAAAATCTCCTCCCTGTCTCTCTCCTGATATAGCTGACAAAGTGAGAAAGTGTCTGTGGCTTAGAGGTTAATACAACTGCCTAGCATGCATATAGTCCAGGTTCGAATCTCAGAAAAATAAGTCTGGCTGAAGAGAGTTAAGAAACTCGAAATAGCTATCCCAGTTCTTCTCTTTATTCTTTGTTAGCAACCTAAAAAAATGCAAAATAATGTCGCAGTTGGCGACTGCTGCTTGTGGATGGCTCTGGATTGAGCTGATACAGGCAAAAGAAAAGAAAAGAAAGAAGATTTCTTTCTCCCATATTTGGACTGACAGGGTTCACATTCAAGGTAAAATCTCCTCCTCCTGTCTCTTTCCTGATATAGCTGACAAAGTGAGAAAGAGCCTGTTACATAGGGGTTAATACTACTGCCTAACATGCATATATCCCAGGTTCGAATCTCAGAAGAGTAAGTGTGGCTGAAGAGAGTTAAGAAATTGGAAATAGCTAAACCCAGTTCTCTCTTTATTCTTTGTTAGTAACTTTGAAAAATGCAAAATGATGTTCCAGTTGACGACTGCTGCTTGTGGATGGCTCTGGATTGAGCTGATACAGGCAAAAGAAAAGAAAAGAAAAGAAAAGAAAAGAAAAGAAAGAAGATTACTTTCTCCCATATTTGGGCTCACAGGGTGCACATTCAAGGTAAAATCTCCTCCCCTTGTCTCTCTCCTGATATAGGTGACAAAGTGAGAAAGAGCCTGTGCCTGGAGGTTAATATAACTGCCTAACATGAATATAGCCCAGGTTCGAATCTGAGAAGAGTAAGTGTGGCTGAAGAGAGTTAAGAAACTCGAAATAGCTATCCCAGTTCTCTCTTTATTCTTTGTTAGTAACTTTAAAAAATGCAAAACGATGTCGCAGTTAGCGACTGCTGGTTGTGGATGGTTCTGGATTGATCTGATACAGGAATATGAAAAGAAAAGAAAAGAAAGAAGATTCCTTTCTCCCATATTTGGGATAACAGGGTGCACATTCAAGGTAAATTCTCCTCCCCCTTTCTCTCTCCTGTTATAGCTGACAAAGTGAGAAAGAGCCTGTGCCTCGAGGTTAATACAACTGCCTAACATGCATATAGCCTAGGTTCGAATTTCAGAAGTATAAATCTGGCTGAAGAGAGTTAAGAAACTCGAAAAGCTATCCCAGTTCTCTCTTTATTCTTTGTTAGCAACCTAAAAAAATGCAGAATGATTTCGCAGTTAGCGACTGCTGGTTGTGTATGGTTCTGGATTGAGCTGATATAGGAAAATGAAAAGAAAAGAAAGAAGATTTCTTTCTCCCATATTTGGGCTGACAGTGTGCACATTCAAGGTAAAATCTTCTCCCCCTGTCTCTCTCCTGATATAGCTGACAAAGTGAGAAAGACGCTGTGCCTAGAGGTTAATAAAACTGCCTAACATGAATATAGCCCAGTTTCGAATCTGAGAAGAGTAAGTGTGGTTGAAGAGAGTTAAGAAACTCAAAATAGCTATCCCAGTTCTCTCTTTATTCTTTGTTAGTAACTTTAAAAAAAGCAGAATGATTTCGCAGTTAGCGACTGCTGCTTGTGTATGGTTCTGGATTGAGCTGATACAGGAAAATGAAAAGAAAACAAAAGAAAGAAGATTTCTTTCTCCCATATTTGGGCTGACAGGGTGCACATTCAAGATAAAATCTCCTCCCTCTGTCTCTCTCCTGATATAGCTGACAAAGTGAGAAAGAGCCTGTGCCCTGGAGGTTAATACAACTGCCTAACATGCATATAGCCCAGGTTCGAACTTCAGAAGTGTAAGTCTGGCTAAAGAGAGTTAAGAAACTTGAAATAGCTATCCCAGTTCTCTCTTTATTCTTTGTTAGCAACCTAAAAAAATGCAACATGATGTCGCAGTTAGCGACTGCTGCTTGTGGATTGTTCTGGATTGAGCTGATATAGGAAAATGAAAAGAAAAGAAAGAAGATTTCTTTCTCCCATATTTGGGCTGACAGGGTTCACATTCAAGGTAAAATCTCCTCCCATTGTCTCTCTCCTGATATATGTAAAAAAGTGAGAAAGAGCTGTGGTCTAAAGGTTAATACAACTGCCTAACATGAATATAGCCAAGGTTCGAATCTGAGAAGAGTAAGTGTGGTTGAAGAGAGTTAAGAAACTTGAAATAGCTATCCCAGTTCTCTCTTTATTCTTTGTGAGAAACTTAAAAAAATGCAAAATGATGGTCCAGTTGGCGACTGCTGCTTGTGGATGTCTCTGGATTGAACTGATAGTTGAAAAAAAAAAGAAAAGAAAAGAAAGAAGATTTCTTTCCCCCATATTTCGGCTGACAGGGTGCACATTCAAAGTAAAATCTCCTCCCTGTCTCTCTCCTGATATAGCTGACAAAGTGAGAAAGTGTCTGTGGCTTAGAGGTTAATACAACTGCCTAGCATGCATATAGTCCAGGTTCGAATCTCAGAAAAATAAGTCTGGCTGAAGAGAGTTAAGAAACTCGAAATAGCTATCCCAGTTCTGTCTTTATTCTTTGTTAGCAACCTAAAAAAATGCAACATGATGTCGCAGTTAGCGACTGCTGCTTGTGGATTGTTCTGGATTGAGCTGATATAGGAAAATGAAAAGAAAAGAAAGAAGATTTCTTTCTCCCATATTTGGGCTGACAGGGTTCACATTCAAGGTAAAATCTCCTCCCCTTGTCTCTCTCCTGATATATTTAAAAAAGTGAGAAAGAGCTGTGGTCTAAAGGTTAATACAACTGCCTAACATGAATATAGCCAAGGTTCGAATCTGAGAAGAGTAAGTGTGGTTGAAGAGAGTTAAGAAACTTGAAATAGCTATCCCAGTTCTCTCTTTATTCTTTGTGAGAAACTTAAAAAAATGCAAAATGATGTTCCAGTTGGCGACTGCTGCTTGTGGATGTCTCTGGATTGAACTGATAGTTGAAAAAAAAAAGAAAAGAAAAGAAAGAAGATTTCTTTCCCCCATATTTCGGCTGACAGGGTGCACATTCAAAGTAAAATCTCCTCCCTGTCTCTCTCCTGATATAGCTGACAAAGTGAGAAAGTGTCTGTGGCTTAGAGGTTAATACAACTGCCTAGCATGCATATAGTCCAGGTTCGAATCTCAGAAAAATAAGTCTGGCTGAAGAGAGTTAAGAAACTCGAAATAGCTATCCCAGTTCTTCTCTTTATTCTTTGTTAGCAACCTAAAAAAATGCAAAATAATGTCGCAGTTGGCGACTGCTGCTTGTGGATGGCTCTGGATTGAGCTGATACAGGCAAAAGAAAAGAAAAGAAAAGAAAAGAAAGAAGATTTCTTTCTCCCATATTTGGACTGACAGGGTTCACATTCAAGGTAAAATCTCCTCCTCCTGTCTCTTTCCTGATATAGCTGACAAAGTGAGAAAGAGCCTGTTACATAGAGGTTAATACTACTGCCTAACATGCATATATCCCAGGTTTGAATCTGAGAAGAGTAAGTGTGGCTGAAGAGAGTTAAGAAATTGGAAATAGCTAAACCCAGTTCTCTCTTTATTCTTTGTTAGTAACTTTGAAAAATGCAAAATGATGTTCCAGTTGGCGACTGCTGCTTGTGGATGGCTCTGGATTGAGCTGATACAGGCAAAAGAAAAGAAAAGAAAAGAAAAGAAAGAAGATTACTTTCTCCCATATTTGGGCTCACAGGGTGCACATTCAAGGTAAAATCTCCTCCCATTGTCTCTCTCCTGATATAGGTGACAAAGTGAGAAAGAGCCTGTGCCTGGAGGTTAATATAACTGCCTAACATGAATATAGCCCAGGTTCGAATCTGAGAAGAGTAAGTGTGGCTGAAGAGAGTTAAGAAACTCGAAATAGCTATCCCAGTTCTCTCTTTATTCTTTGTTAGTAACTTTAAAAAATGCAAAACGATGTCGCAGTTAGCGACTGCTGGTTGTGGATGGTTCTGGATTGATCTGATACAGGAATATGAAAAGAAAAGAAAAGAAAGAAGATTCCTTTCTCCCATATTTGGGATAACAGGGTGCACATTCAAGGTAAATTCTCCTCCCCCTTTCTCTCTCCTGTTATAGCTGACAAAGTGAGAAAGAGCCTGTGCCTCGAGGTTAATACAGCTGCCTAACATGCGTATAGCCTAGGTTCGAATTTCAGAAGTATAAATCTGGCTGAAGAGAGTTAAGAAACTCGAAAAGCTATCCCAGTTCTCTCTTTATTCTTTGTTAGCAACCTAAAAAAATGCAGAATGATTTCGCAGTTAGCGACTGCTGGTTGTGGATTGCTCTGGATTGAGCTGATACAGGAAAATGAAAAGAAAAGAAAAGAAAGAAGATTCCTTTCTCCCATATTTGGGATAACAGGGTGCACATTCAAGGTAAAATCTTCTCCCTCTTTCTCTCTCCTGATATAGCTGACAAAGAGAGAAAGTGTCTGTGGCTTATAGGTTAATACAACTGCCTAGCATGCATATAGTCCAGGTTCGAATCTCAGAAGAGTAAGGCTGGCTGAAGACAGTTAAGAAACTCGAAATAGCTATCCCAGTTCTTCTCTTTATTCTTTGTTAGCAACCTAAAAAAATGCAAAATGATGTCGCAGTTAGCGACGGCTGCTTGTGGATTGTTCTGGATTGAGCTGATATAGGAAAATGAAAAGAAAAGAAAGATTTCTTTCTCCCATATTTGGGCTGACAGTGTGCACATTCAAGGTAAAATCTTTTCCTCTTTCTCTCTCCTGATATAGCTGACAAAGTGAGAAAGACCCTGTGCCTAGAGGTTAATACAACTGCCTAACATGAATATAGCCCAGGTTCGAATCTGAGAAGAGTAAGTGTGGTTGAAGAGAGTTAAGAAACTCGAAATAGCTATCCCAGTTCTCTCTTTATTCTTTGTTAGTAACTTTAAAAAATGCAAAATGATGTCGCAGTTAGCGACTGCTGCTTGTGGATGGCTCTTGATTGAGCTGATACAGGAAAATGAAAAGAAAAGAAAAGAAAGAAGATTCCTTTCTCCCATATTTGGGATAACAGGGTGCACATTCAAGGTAAAATCTCCTCCCCCTTTCTCTCTCCTCATATAGCTGACAAAGTGAGAAAGAGCCTGTGCCTAGAGGTTAATACAACTGCCTAACATGAATATAGCCCAGGTTCGAATCTCAGAAGAGTAACTGTGGTTGAAGAGAGTTAAGAAACTCGAAATAGCTATCCCAGTTCTGTCTTTATTCTTTGTTAGCAACCTAAAAAAATGCAAATTGATGTCGCAGTTAGCGACTGCTGCTTGTGGATTGTTCTGGATTGAGCTGATATAGGAAAATGAAAAGAAAAGAAAGAAGATTTCTTTCTCCCATATTTGGGCTGACAGTGTGCACATTCAAGGTAAAATCTTCTCCCCCTGTCTCTCTCCTAATATAGCTGACAAAGTGAGAAAGACCCTGTGCCTAGAGGTTAATACAACTGCCTAACATGAATATAGCCCAGGTTCGAATCTGAGAAGAGTAAGTGTGGTTGAAGAGAGTTAAGAAACTCGAAATAGCTATCCCAGTTCTCTCTTTATTCTTTGTTAGTAACTTTAAAAAATGCAAAATGATGTCGCAGTTAGCGACTGCTGCTTGTGGATGGCTCTGGATTGAGCTGATACAGGAAAATGAAAAGAAAAGAAAAGAAAGAAGATTCCTTTCTCCCATATTTGGGATAACAGGGTGCACATTCAAGGTAAAATCTCCTCCCCCTTTCTCTCTCCTCATATAGCTGACAAAGTGAGAAAGAGCCTGTGCCTAGAGGTTAATACAACTGCCTAACATGAATATAGCCCAGGTTCGAATCTCAGAAGAGTAAGTGTGGCTGAAGAGAGTTAAGAAATTCGAAATAGCTATCCCAGTTCTCTCTTTATTCTGTGTTAGTAACTTTAAAAAATGCAAAATGATGTTCCATTTGGCGACTGCTGCTTGTGGATGGCTCTGGATTGAGCTGATACAGGCAAAAGAAAAAGAAAAGAAAAGAAAGAAAATTTCTTTCTCCCATATTTGGGCTGACAGGGTTCACATTCAAGGTAAAATCTCCTCCCCCTTTCTCTCTCCTCATATAGCTGACAAAGTGAGAAAGAGCCTGTGCCTAGAGGTTAATACAACTGCCTAACATGAATATAGCCCAGGTTCGAATCTGAGAAGAGTAAGTGTGGTTGAAGAGAGTTAAGAAACTTGAAATAGCTTTCCCAGTTCTCTCTTCATTCTTTGTGAGCAACTTAAAAAAATGCAAAATGATGTTCCAGTTGGCGACTGCTGCTTGTGGATGGCTCTGGATTGAGCTGATAGTTGAAAAAAAAAGAAAAGAAAAGAAAGAAGATTTCTTTCCCCATATTTCGGCTGACAGGGTGCACATTCAAAGTAAAATCTCCTCCCTGTCTCTCTCCTCATATAGCTGACAAAGTGAGAAAGTGTCTGTGGCTTAGAGGTTAATACAACTGCCTAGAATGCATATAGTCCAGGTTTGAATCTCAGAAGAGTAAGGCTGGCTGAAGAGAGTTAAGAAACTCGAAATAGCTATCCCAGTTCTTCTCTTTATTCTTTGTTAGCAACCTTAAAAAATGCAAAATAATGTCGCAGTTGGTGACTGCTGCTTGTGGATGGCTCTGTATTGAGCTGGTACAGGCAAAAGAAAAGAAAAGAAAGAAGATTTCTTTCTCCCATATTTGGACTGACAGGGTTCACATTCAAGGTAAAATCTCCTCCTCCTGTCTCTTTCCTGATATAGCTGACAAAGTGAGAAAGAGCCTGTTACCTAGAGGTTAATACTATTGCCTAACATGCACATAGCCCAGGTTCGAATCTCAGAAGAGTAAGTGTGGCTGAAGAGAGTTAAGAAATTGGAAATAGCTAAACCCAGTTCTCTCTTTATTCTTTGTTAGTAACTTTAAAAAATGCAAAATGATGTTCCAGTTGGCGACTGCTGCTTGTGGATGGCTCTGGATTGAGCTGATACAGGCAAAAGAAAAGAAAAGAAAAGAAAAGAAAAGAAAAGAAAGAAGATTACTTTCTCCCATATTTGGGCTCACAGGGTGCAGATTCAAGGTAAAATCTCCTCCCCTTGTCTCTCTCCTGATATAGGTGACAAAGTGAGAAAGAGCCTGTGCCTGGAGGTTAATACAACTGCCTAACATGAATAGAGCCCAGGTTCGAATCTGAGAAGAGTAACTGTGGTTGAAGAGAGTTGAGAAACTCGAAATAGCTATCCCAGTTCTTCTCTTTATTCTTTGTTAGCAACCTAAAAAAATGCAAAATGATGTCACAGTTGGTGACTGCTGCTTGTGGATGGCTCTGGATTGAGCTGATACAGGGAAAAGAAAAGAAAAGAAAAGAAAGAAGATTACTTTCTCCCATATTTGGGCTGACAGTGTGCACATTCAAGGTAAAATCTCCTCCCCTTGTCTCTCTCCTGATATAGGTGACAAAGTGAGAAAGAGTCTGTGCCTAGAGGTTAATACAACTGCCTAACATGAATATAGCCCAGGTTCGAATCTGAGAAGAGTAAGTGTGGCTGAAGAGAGTTAAGAAATTCGAAATAGCTATCCCAGTTCTCTCTTTATTCTTTGTTAGTAACTTTAAAAAATGCAAAATGATGTCGCAGTTGGTGACTGCTACTTGTGTATGCCTCTGGATTGAGCTGATATAGGAAAAAGAAAAGAAAAGAAAAGAAAGAAGATTTCTTTCTCCCATATTTGGGCTGACAGGGTGCACATTCAAGATAAAATCTCCTCCCCCTTTCTCTCTCCTGATATAGCTGACAAAGTGAGAAAGAGCCTGTGCCTAGAGGTTAATACAACTGCCTAAAATGAATATAGCCCAGGTTCGAATCTGAGAAGAGTAAGTGTTGCTGAAGAGAGTTAAGAAACTCAAAATAGCTATTCCATTTCTCTTTTTATTCTTTGTAAGTAACTTTAAAAAATGCAAAATGATGTCGCAGTTAGCGACTGCTGCTTATGGATGGTTCTGGATTGAGCTGATACAGGAAAATGAAAAGAAAAGAAAAGAAAGAAGATTTCTTTCTCCCATATTTGGGCTGACAGGGTGCACATTCAAGATAAAATCTCCTCCCTCTGTCTCTCTCCTGATATAGATGACAAAGTGAGAAAGTGTCTGTGCCTTAGAGGTTAATACAACTGCCTAACATGAATATAGCCCAGGTTCGAATCTGAGAAGAGTAAGTGTGGCTGAAGAGAGTTAAGAAACTCGAAATAGCTACCCCAGTTCTCTCTTTATTCTTTGTTAGTAACTTTAAAAAATGAAAAATGATGTCACAGTTGGCGACTGCTGCTTGTGTATGCCTCTGGATTGAGCTGATATAGGAAAAAGAAAAGAAAAGAAAAGAAGGTTTCTTTCTCTCATATTTGGGCTGACAGGGTGCACATTCAAGGTAAAATCTTCTCCCCCTGTCTCTCTCCTGATATAGCTGACAAAGTGAGAAAGAGCCTGTTGCCTGGAGGTTAATACAACTGCCTAACATGCATATAGCCCAGGTTTAAACTTCAGAAGTATAAGTGTGGTAATGAGAGTTAAGAAACTCAAAATAGCTATCCCAGTTCTCTCTTTATTCTTTGTTAGCAACCTAAAAAAAGGCAAAATGATGTCGCAGTTAGCGACTGCTGCTTGTGGATTGTTCTGGATTGAGCTGATATAGGAAAATGAAAAGAAAAGAAAGAAGATTTCTTTCTCCCATATTTGGGCTGACAGTGTGCACATTCAAGGTAAAATCTCTCCCCCTGTCTCTCTCCTGATATAGCTGACAAAGTGAGAAAGACCCTGTGCCTAGAGGTTAATACAACTGCCTAACATGAATATAGCCCAGGTTCGAATCTGAGAAGAGTAATGTGGTTGAAGAGAGTTAAGAAACTCGAAATAGCTATCCCAGTTCTCTCTTTATTCTTTGTTAGTAACTTTAAAAAATGCAAAATGATGTCGCAGTTAGCGACTGCTGCTTGTGGATGGCTCTGGATTGAGCTGATACAGGAAAATGAAAAGAAAAGAAAAGAAAGAAAATTTCTTTCTCCCATATTTGGGCTGACAGGGTGCACATTCAAGATAAAATCTCCTCCCTCTGTCTCTCTCCTGATATAGCTGACAAAGTGAGAAAGAGCCTGTGGCCTGGAGGTTAATACAACTGCGTAACATGCATATATCCCAGGTTCAAACTTCAGAAGTATAAGTCTGGCTAAAGAGAGTTAAGAAACTCGAAATAGCTATCCCAGTTCTCTCTTTATTCTTTGTTAGCAACCTAAAAAAATGCAAAATGATGTCGCAGTTCGTGACTGCTGCTTGTGGATGGCTCTGGATTGAGCTGATACAGGAAAAAGAAAAGAAAAGAAAAAAAAGAAAGAAGATTTCTTTCTCCCATATTTGGGCTGACAGGGTGCACATTCAAGATAAAATCTCGTCCCTCTGTCTCTCTCCTGATATAGCTGACAAAGTGAGAAAGTGTCTGTGCCTTAGAGGTTAATACAACTGCCTAACATGAACATAGCCCAGATTCGAATCTGAGAAGAGTAAGTGTGGCTGAAGAGAGTTAAGAAACTCGAAATAGCTATCCGAGTTCTCTCTTTATTCTTTGTTAGTAACTTTAAAAAATGCAAAATGATGTCAGTTGGCGACTGCTGCTTGTGGATGCCTCTGGATTGAGCTGATACAGGAAAAAGAAAAGAAAAGAAAGAAGATTTCTTTCTCCCATATTTGGGCTGACAGGGTGCACATTCATGGTAAAATCTTCTCCCCCTGTCTCTCTCCTGATATAGCTGACATAGTGAGAAAGAGCCTGTGGCCTGGAGGTTAATACAACTGCCTAACATGCATATAGCCCAGGTTCGAACTTCAGAAGTATAAGTCTGGCTAAAGAGAGTTAAGAAAGTCGAAATAGCTATCCCAGTTCTCTCTTTATTCTTTGTTAGTAACTTTAAAAAATGCAAAATGATGTCGCAGTTAGCGACTGCTGCTTGTGGATGGCTCTGGATTGAGCTGATACAGGAAAAAGAAAAGAAAAGAAAGAAGATTCCTTTCTCCCATATTTGGGATAACAGGGTGCACATTCAAGGTAAAATCTCCTCCCCCTTTCTCTCTCCTGATATAGCTGAAAAAGTGAGAAAGAGCCTGTGCCTAGAGGTTAATACAACTGCCTAAAATGAATATAGCCCAGGTTCGAATCTGAGAAGAGTAAGTGTTGCTGAAGAGAGTTAAGAAACTCGAAATAGCTATCCCAGTTCTCTCTTTATTCTTTGTGAGCAACTTAAAGAAATGCAAAATGATGTCGCAGTTTGCGACTGCTCCTTATGGATGGTTCTGGATTGAGCTGATACAGGAAAATGAAAAGAAAAGAAAAGAAAGAAGATTACTTTCTCCCATATTTGGGCTGACAGTGTGCACATTCAAGATAAAATCTCGTCCCTCTGTCTCTCTCCTGATATAGCTGACAAAGTGAGAAAGTGTCTGTGCCTTAGAGGTTAATACAACTGCCTAACATGCATATAGCCCAGGTTCGAATCTCAGAAGAGTAAGGCTGGCTGAAGAGAGTTAAGAAACTTGAAATAGCTATCCCAGTTCTCTCTTTATTCTTTGTTAGTAACTTTAAAAAATGCAAAATGATGTCACAGTTGGCGACTGCTGCTTGTGGAATGCCTCTGGCTTGCGCTGATACAGGAAAAAGAAAAGAAAAGAAAGAGATTTCTTTCTCCACCATATTTGGTCTTCCGGGTGCACCATTCAAGTAAAATCTTTTCCCCCTGTCTCTCTCCTGATATACTGACATAACGGAGAAAGGCCTGTGCCCTGAGGTAATACAACCTGGCCTAAACACTGCTATAGCCAAGTTCGAACTCAGAAGTAAATTCTGGCTAAAGAGAGGTTAGAATCTCGAAATAGCGATCACCAGTTCTCTCTTTATCTTTGTTTATAACTTTAAAAAATGCAAATGATGTCGCAGTTAGCGACTGCTGCTTGTGGATGGCTCTGGATTGAGCTGATACAGGAAAATGAAAAGAAAAGAAAAGAAAGAAGATTACTTTCTCCCATATTTGGGATAACAGGGTGCACATTCAAGGTAAAATCTCCTCCCCCTTTCTCTCTCCTGATATAGCTGACAAAGTGAGAAAGTGTCTGGGGCTTATAGGTTAATACAACTGCCTAGCATGCATATAGACCAGGTTCGAATCTCAGAAGAGTAAGGCTGGCTGAAGACAGTTAAGAAACTCGAAATAGCTATCCCAGTTCTTCTCTTTATTCTTTGTTAGCAACCTAAAAAAATGCAAAATACTGTCGCAGTTGGCGACTGCTGCTTGTGGATGGCTCTGGATTGAGCTGATACAGGCAAAAGAAAAGAAAAGAAAAGAAAAGAAAGAAGATTACTTTCTCCCATATTTGGGCTCACGGGGTGCACATTCAAGGTAAAACCTCCTCCCCTTGTCTCTCTCCTGATATAGGTGATAAAGTGAGAAAGAGCCTGTGCCTAGAGGTTAATACAACTGCCTAACATGAATATAGCCCAGGTTCGAATCTGAGAAGAGTAACTGTGGTTTAAGAGAGTTAAGAAACTCGAAATAGCTATCCCAGTTCTGTCTTTATTCTTTGTTAGCAACCTAAAAAAATGCAAAATGATGTCGCAGTTAGCGACTGCTGCTTGTGGATTGTTCTGGATTGAGCTGATATAGGAAAATGAAAAGAAAAGAAAGAAGATTTCTTTCTCCCATATTTGGGCTGACAGGGTGCACATTCAAGGTAAAATCTTCTCCCCCTGTCTCTCTCCTGATACAGCTGACAAAGTGAGAGAGAGCCTGTGGCTTAGAGGTTATAACAACTGCCTAACATGCAGTTAGCCCAGGTTCGAATCTCAGAAGAGTAAGT
>NW_024098901.1:0-17033 GCF_016545835.1 Crotalus tigris
AAATGTCCCTTTTTTAGTTTTTAAAAATTGAAGCGCTTTTGGTGTCCAGGGAAGGAATTCCTGATCCGGGGGTGAAGGGATTTTTTGTGCTCCGGAGGTGAAAATTTTTTTTCACCCAAATATATCAACGACTTCAGATGGGATTCGGTTAAATTTCATGCTTAAAAAGGTGCTTTTTGTAGTTTTTTAAAATTGAAACGTTTTGGTGTCCAGGGAAGGAAATTCCTGATGCCGGGGTCAGGGATTTTTGTACTGGGAGGTGAAAATTTTTGTTTCACCGAAATGTAAAAACAGACGTCAGAATGGGATTCGGGGTTAAATTTCAAGCTTAAAAATGGTCCTTTTTTAGTTTTTAAAAATTGAGCCGTTTTGGTGTCCAGGGAAGGAAATTCCTGTTGCCTTGGTCAGGGATTTTTGTGCAGTGGAGGTGAAAATTTTTTTTCACCCAAATATATAAACGGATGTCAGAATGGGATTCGGGGTTAAATTTCATGCTTAAAAATGGTCCTTTTTTAGTTTTTAAAAATTGAGCCGTTTTGGTGTCCAGGGAAGGAAATTCCTGATGCCGGGGTCAGGGATCTTTGTGCTCCAGAGGTGAAAATTTTTTTTCACCCAAATATATAAACGGATGTCAGAATGGGATTCGGGGTTAAATTTCATGCTTAAAAAAGGTGCTTTTTGTAGTTTTTAAAATTGAGACGTTTTGGTGTCCAGAAAAGGAAATTCCTGATGCCGGGGTCAGGGATTTTTGTGCTCTGGAGGTGAAAATTTTGGTTTCACCGAAATGTAAAAACAGAGGTCAGAATGTGATTCGGGGTTAAATTTCAAGCTTAACAATGGTCCTTTTTTAGTTTTTAAAAATTGAGCCGTTTTGGTGTCCAGGGAAGGAAATTCCTGATGCCGGGGTCAGGGATTTTTGTGCAGTGGAGGTGAAAATTTCTGTTTCACCCAAATATAAAAACTGACGTCAGAATGCGATTCGGGGTTAAATTTCAAGCTTAAAAATGGTCCATTTTTAGTTTTTAAAATTGAGTCGTTTTGGTGTCCAGGGAAGGAAATTCCTGATGCCGCGGTCAGGGATTTTTGTGCTCCGGAGGTGAAAATTTTTTTTTTCACCCAAATATATAAACGACGTCAGAATGGGATTCGGGGTTAAATTTCATGCTTTAAAAATGTGGCTGTTGTAGTTTTAAAATTGAGACACTTTTTGTGTCCAGGGAAGGAAATTCCTGATGCCGGGGTCAGGGATTTTTGTTCTCTGGAGGTGAAAATTTTTGTTTCACCGAAATGTAAAAACAGACGTCAGAATGGGATTCGGGGTTAAATTTCAAGATTAAAAATGGTCCTTTTTTAGTTTTTAAAAATTGAGCCGTTTTGGTGTCCAGGGAAGGAAATTCCTGATGCCGGGGTCAGGGATTTTTGTGCTCTGGAGGTGAAAATTTTTTTTTGACCCAAATGTATAAACGGACGTCAGAATGGGATTCGGGGTTAAATTCCATGCTTAAAAAAGGTGCTTTTTGTAATTTTTAAAATTGAGAAGATACGTTTTGGTGTCCAGGGAAGGAAATTCCTGATGTTGGGATCAGGAAATTTTGTACTCCGTAGATGAAAATTTTTGTTTCACCCAAATGTAAAAACAGACGTCAGAATGCGATTCGGGGTTAAATTTCAAGCTAAAAAATGGTCCTTTTTTAGTTTTTAAAAATTGAGCCGTTTTGGTGTCCAGGGAAGGAAATTCCTGATGCCGGGGTCAGGGATTTTTGTGCTCCGGAGGTGAAAATTTTTTGTTCACCCAAATGTATAAACGGACGTCAGAATGGGATTCGGGGTTAAATTTCATGCTTAAAAAACGTGCTTTTTGTAGTTTTTAAAAATTGAGACATTTTGGTGTCCAATGAAGGAAAATTCCTGATGCCGGGGTCCAGGATTTTTGTGCTCGTAGATGAGAATTTTTGTTTCACCCAAATGTAAAAAAAACAGACATCAGAATGGGATTCGGGGTTAAATTTCATGCTTAAAAAACGTGCTTTTTCTAGTTTTTAAAAATTGAGACGTTTTGGTGTCCAGGAATGAAATTCCTGATTCCGGGGTCAGGGATTTTTGTGCTCCGGAGGAGAAAATTTTTTTTCACCCAAATGTTATAAACGGACGTCAGAATGGGATTCGGGGTTAAATTTCATGCTTAAAAAACGTAAATTTTCTAGTTTTTAAAAATTGAGACGTTTTGGTGTCCAGGGAAGGAAATTCCTGATGTGGGGATCAGGAAATTTTGTACTCCGTAGATGAAAATTTTTGTTTCACCCAAATGTAAAAACAGACGTCAGAATGCGATTCGGGGTTAAATTTCAAGCTTAAAAATGGTCCTTTTTTAGTTTTTAAAAATTGAGCCGTTTTGGTGCCAGGGAAGGAATACTGATGCCGGTGGTGGTCAGGATTTTTGTGCTATGGGAGGTGAAAAATTTTTTTCACCCAAATGTATAAACGGACGTCAGAATGGGATTCGGGGTAAAATTTCATGCTTAAAAAACGTAAATTTTCTAGTTTTTAAAAATTGAGACGTTTTGGTGTCCAGGGAAGGAAATTCCTGATGTTGGGATCAGGAAATTTTGTACTCCGTAGATGAAAATTTTTGTTTCACCCAAATGTAACAACAGACGTCAGAATGCGATTCGGGGTTAAATTTCAAGCTTAAAAATGGTCCATTTTTAGTTTTTAAAAATTGAGCCGTTTTGGTGTCCAGGAAAGGAAATTCCTGATGCCGGGGTCAGGGATTTTTGTGCTCTGGAGGTGAAAATTTTTGTTTCACCCAAATATAAAAACAGACGTCAGAATGCGATTCGGGGTTAAATTTCAAGCTTAAAAATGGTCCATTTTTAGTTTTACAAAATTGAGCCGTTTTGGTGTCCAGGGAAGGAAATTCCTGATGCCGGGGTCAGGGATTTTTGTGCTCTGTAGATGAAAATTTTTGTTTCACCCAAATGTAAAAACAGACGTCAGAATTCGATTCGGGGTTAAATTTCAAGCTTAAAAATGGTCCTTTTTTAGTTTTTAAAAATTGAGCCGTTTTGGTGTCCAGGGAAGGAAATTCCTGATGCCGGGGTCAGGGATTTTTGTGCAGTGGAGGTGAAAATTTTTGTTTCACCCAAATATAAAAACCGACGTCAGAATGGGATTCGGGGTTAAATTTCAAGCTTAAAAATGGTCCTTTTTAGTTTTTAAAAATTGAGCCGTTTTGGTGTCCAGAGAAGGAAATTCCTGATGCCGGGGTCAGGGATTTTTGTGCAGTGGAGGTGAAAATTTTTGTTTCACCCAAATATAAAAACCGACGTCAGAATGGGATTCGGGGTTAAATTTCAAGCTTAAAAATGGTCCTTTTTAGTTTTTAAAAATTGAGCCGTTTTGGTGTCCAGGGAAGGAAATTCCTGATGCCGGTGTCAGGGATTTTTGTGCTGTGGAGGTTAAAATTTTTGTTTCACCCAAAAGTAAAAATAGACGTCAGAATGCGATTCAGTGTTAAATTTCAAGCTTAAAAATGGTCCTTTTTTAGTTTTTAAAAATAGAGCCGTTTTGGTGTCCAGGGAAGGAAATTCCTTATGCTGGGGTCAGGGATTTTTGTGCTCTGGAGGTGAAATTTTTTTTTTGACCCAAATGTATAAAACTACATCAGAATGGGATTCGGGGTTAAATTTCATGCTTTAAAAAGGTGCTTTTTGTAGTTTTTAAAATTGAGACGTTTTGGTGTCCAGAAAAGGAAATTCCTGATGTCAGGGATTTTTGTGCTCTGGAGGTGAAAATTTTTGTTTCACCGAAATGTAAAAACACAGGTCAGAATGGGATTCGGGGTTAAATTTCAAGCTTAAAAATGGTCCTTTTTTAGTTTTTAAAAATTGAGCCGTTTTGGTGTCCAGGGAAGGAAATTCCTTATGCCGGGGTCAGGGAATTTTGTGCTCCGGAGGTGAAAATTTTTTTTTGACACAAATGTATAAACGGATGTCAGAATGGGATTCGGGGTTTAATTTCATGCTTAAAAAACGTGCTTTTTGTAGTTTTTAAAAATTGAGACGTTTTGCGGTCCAGGGAAGGAAATTCCTGATGCCGGGGTCAGGGATTTTTGTGCTGTGGAGGTGTAAATTTTTTTTTGACCCAAATGTATAAACGGACGTCAGAATGGGATTCAGGCTTAAATTTCATGCTTAAAAAAGGTGCTTTTTGTAGTTTTTAAAATTGAGCCGTTTTGGTGTCCAGGGAAGGAAATTCCTGATGCCGGAGTCAGGGATTTTTGTGCTCTGGAGGTGAAAATTTTTTTTTGACCCAAATGTATAAACGGACGTCAGAATGGGGTTCGGGGTTAAATTTCATGCTTAAAAAAGGTGCTTTTTGTAGTTTTTAAAATTGAAACATTTTGGTGTCCAGGGAAGGAAATTCCTGATACCGGGGTCAGGGATTTTTGTGCTGTGGAGGTGAAAATTTTTGTTTCACCCAAAAGTAAAAACAGACATGAGAATGCGAGTCAGTGTTAAATTTCAAGCTTAAAAATGGTCCTTTTTTAGTTTTTAAAAATTGAGCCGTGTTGGTGTCCAGGGAAGGAAATTCCTGTTGCCGGGGTCAGGGAATTTTGTGCTCCGGAGGTGAAAATTTTTTTTTGACACAAATGTATAAACGAACGTCAGAATTGGATTCGGGGTTAAATTTCAAGCTTAAAAATGGTCCTTTTTTAGTTTTTAAAAATTGAGCCGTTTTGGTGTCTAGGAAAGGAAATTCCTGATTCCGGGGTCAGGGAATTTTGTGCTCCGGAGGTGAAAATTTTTGTTTCACCGAAATGTAAAAACAGACGTCAGAATGGGATTCGGTGTTAAATTTCAAGCTTAAAAATGGTCCTTTTTTAGTTTTTAAAAATTGAGCCGTTTTGGTGTCCAGGGAAGGAAATTCCTGATGCCGAGGTCAGGGATTTTTGTGCAGTGGAGGTGAAAATTTTTGTTTCACCCAAATATAAAAACCGACGTCAGAATGGGATTCGGGGTTAAATTTCAAGCTTAAAAATGGTCCTTTTTAGTTTTTAAAAATTGAGCCGTTTTGGTGTCCAGGGAAGGAAATTCCTGATGCCGGGGTCAGGGATTTTTGTTCTCTGGAGGTGAAAATTTTTGTTTCACCAAAATGTAAAAACAGACGTCAGAATGGGATTCGGGGTTAAATTTCAAGCTTAAAAATGGTCCTTTTTTAGTTTTTTAAAATTGAGCCGTTTGGTGTCCAGGGAAGGAAATTCCTGATGCCGGGATCAGGGAATTTTGTGCTCTGTAGATGAAAATTTTTTTTTCGCCCAAATGTATAAACGGATTTCAGAATGGGATTCGGGGTTAAATTTCATGATTAAAAAACATGCTTTTTGTAGTTTTTCAAAATTGAGACGTTTTGGTGTCCAGGGAAGGAAATTCCTGATGCCGGGGTCAGGGATTTTTGTGCTCCGGAGGAGAAAATTTTTGTTTCACCGAAATGTAAATACAGACGTCAGAATGGGATTCGGGGTTAAATTTCAAGCTTAAAAATGGTCCTTTTTTAGTTTTTAAAAATTGAGCCGTTTTGGTGTCCAGGGAAGGAAATTCCTGATGCCGGGGTCAGGGATTTTTGTGCAGTGGAGGTGAAAATTTTTGTTTCACCTAAATGTAAAAACAGACGTCAAAATGCGATTCGGGGTTAAATTTCATGCTTAAAAAAGGTGCTTTTTGTAGTTTTTAAAAATTGAGCCATTTTGGTGTCCAGGGAAGGAAATTCCTTATGCTGGGGGTCAGAGATTTTTGTGCTCTGGAGGTGAAATTTTTTTTTTGTCCCAAATGTATAAACGGACGTCAGAATGGGATTCGGGGTTAAATTTCATGCTTTAAAAAGGTGCTTTTTGTAGTTTTTAAAATTGAGACGTTTTGGTGTCCAGAAAAGGAAATTCCTGATGTCAGGGATTTTTGTGCTCTGGAGGTGAAAATTTTTGTTTCACAGAAATGTAAAAACAGAGGTCAGAATGGGATTCGGGGTTAAATTTCAAGCTTAAAAATGGTCCTTTTTTTAGTTTTTAAAAATTGAGCCGTTTTGGTGTCCAGGGAAGGAAATTCCTGATGCCGGGATCAGGGAATTTTGTGCTCTGTAGATGAAAATTTTTTTTTCGCCCAAATGTATAAACAGATGTCAGAATGGGATTGGTGTTCAAATTTCAAGCTTTTTAAAAAAGGTCCTTTTAGTTTTTAAAAATTGAGCCGTTTGGTGTCCAGGGAAGGAAATTTCCTGATTCCGCGGTCAGAGATTTTTGGTGTGCTCGGAGGTGAAAAATTTTTTTTGACACAAATGTAAAAACAGACGTCAGAATGCGATTCGGGGTTAAATTTCAAGCTTAAAAATGGTCCTTTTTTAGTTTTTCAAAATTGAGCCGTTTTGGTGTCCACGGAAGGAAATTCCTGATGCCGGGGTCAGGGATTTTTGTGCTCTGGAGGTGAAAATTTTTGTTTCACCCAAATATAAAAACAGACGTCAGAATGCGATTCGGGGTTAAATTTCAAGCTTAAAAATGGTCCATTTTTAGTTTTTAAAAATTGAGCCGTTTTGGTGTCCAGGGAAGGAAATTCCTGATTCCGCGGTCAGGGATTTTTGTGCTCCGGAGGTGAAAATTTTTTTTTGACACAAATGTATAAACGGACGTCAGAATGGGATTCGGGGTTAAATTTCAAGCTTAAAAATGGTCCTTTTTTAGTTTTTAAAAATTGAGCCGTTTTGGTGTCCGGAAAGGAAATCCTGATGCCGGGGTCAGGGATTTTGTGCTCTGGAGGTGAAAATTGGTTCACCGAAATGTAAAAAACAGACGTTAAGAAATGGGATTTCGGTGTTAATTTCAAGCTAAAAATTGTCCTTTTTTGTTTTTAAAATTGAGCCGTTTTGGGTCCAGGGAAGGAAAATTCCTGATGCCGGGGTCAGGGATTTTTGTGCTCTGGAGGTGAAAATTTTTGTTTCACCCAAATATAAAAACAGACGTCAGAATGCGATTCGGGGTTAAATTTCAAGCTTAAAATGGTCCATTTTTAGTTTTTCAAAATTGAGCCGTTTTGGTGTCCAGGGAAGGAAATTCCTGATGCCGGGGTCAGGGATTTTTGTGCTCTGGAGGTGAAAATTTTTGTTTCACCCAAATATAAAAACAGACGTCAGAATGCGATTCGGGGTTAAATTTCAAGCTAAAAAATGGTCCATTTTTAGTTTTTCAAAATTGAGCCGTTTTGGTGTCAAGGGAAGGAAATTCCTGATGCCGGAGTCAGGGATTTTTGTGCTGTGGAGGTTAAAATTTTTGTTTCACCCAAAAGTAAAAATAGACGTCAGAATGCGATTCAGTGTTAAATTTCAAGCTTAAAAATGGTCCTTTTTTAGTTTTTAAAAATAGAGCCGTTTTGGTGTCCAGGGAAGGAAATTCCTTATGCTGGGGTCAGGGATTTTTGTGCTCTGGAGGTGAAATTTTTTTTTTGACCCAAATGTATAAAACTACATCAGAATGGGATTCGGGGTTAAATTTCATGCTTTAAAAAGGTGCTTTTTGTAGTTTTTAAAATTGAGACGTTTTGGTGTCCAGAAAAGGAAATTCCTGATGTCAGGGATTTTTGTGCTCTGGAGGTGAAAATTTTTGTTTCACCGAAATGTAAAAACAGAGGTCAGAATGTGATTCGGGGTTAAATTTCAAGCTTAAAAATGGTCCTTTTTTAGTTTTTAAAAATTGAGCCGTTTTGGTGTCCAGGGAAGGAAATTCCTGATCCCGCGGTCAGAGATTTTTGTGCTCCGGAGGTGAAAATTTTTTTTTGACACAAATGTATAAACGGACATCAGAATGGGATTTGGGGTTAAATTTCAAGCTTAAAAATGGTCCTTTTTTAGTTTTTAAAAATTGAGCCGTTTTGGTGTCCAGGGAAGGAAATTCCTGATACCGCGGTCAGAGATTTTTGTGCTCCGGAGGTGAAAATTTTTTTTTGACACAAATGTATAAACGGACGTCAGAATGGGATTCAGGGTTAAATTTCAAGCTTAAAAATGGTCCTTTTTTAGTTTTTAAAAATTGAGCCCTTTTGGTGTCCAGGGAAGGAAATTCCTGATACCGGGGTCAGGGATTTTTGTGCTGTGGAGGTGAAAATTTTTGTTTCACTCAAAAGTAAAAACAGACATGAGAATGCGATTCAGTGTTAAATTTCAAGCTTAAAAATGGTCCTTTTTTAGTTTTTAAAAATTGAGCCGTTTTGGTGTCCAGGGAAGGAACTTCCTGTTGCCGGGGTCAGGGAATTTTGTGCTCCGGAGGTGAAAATTTTTTTTTGACACAAATGTATAAACGAACGTCAGAATTGGATTCGGGGTTAAATTTAAAGCTTAAAAATGGTCCATTTTTAGTTTTTAAAAATTGAGCCGTTTTGGTGTCCAGGGAAGGAAATTCCTGATGCCGGGGTCAGGGATTTTTGTGCTCCGGAGGTGAAAAATTTTTTTCACCCAAATGTATAAACGGACGTCAGAATGGGATTCGGGGTTAAATTTCATGCTTAAAAAACGTAAATTTTCTCGTTTTTAAAAATTGAGACGTTTTGGTGTCCAGGGAAGGAAATTCCTGATGTTGGGATCAGGGAATTTTGTGCTCCGTAGATGAAAATTTTTGTTTCACCCCAATGTAAAAACAGACGTCAGAATGCGATTCGGGGTTAAATTTCAAGCTTAAAAATGGTCCTTTTTTAGTTTTTAAAAATTGAGCCGTTTTGGTGTCCCGGGAAGGAAATTCCTGATGCCGGGGTCAGGGATTTTTGTGCTCTGGAGGTGAAAATTTTGGTTTCACCGAAATGTAAAAACAGAGGTCAGAATGTGATTCGGGGTTAAATTTCAAGCTTAACAATGGTCCTTTTTTAGTTTTTAAAAATTGAGCCGTTTTGGTGTCCAGGGAAGGAAATTCCTTATGCCGGGGTCAGGGATTTTTGTGCTCTGGAGGTGAAAATTTTTGTTTCACCCAAATATAAAAACCGACGTCAGAATGCGATTCGGGGTTAAATTTCAAGCTTAAAAATGGTCCATTTTTAGTTTTTAAAAATTGAGCCGTTTTGGTGTCCAGGGAAGGAAATTCCTGATGCCGGAGTCAGGGATTTTTTTGCTCCGGAGGTGAAAAATTTTTTTCACCCAAATGTATAAACGGACGTCAGAATGGGATTCGGGGTTAAATTTCATACTTAAAAAACGTAAATTTTCTAGTTTTTAAAAATTGAGACGTTTTGGTGTCCAGGGAAGGAAATTCCTGATGTTGGGCTCAGGGAATTTTGTGCTCCGTAGATGAAAATTTTTGTTTCACCCAAATGTAAAAACAGACGTCAGAATGCGATTCGGGGTTAAATTTCAAGCTTAAAAATGGTCATTTTTAGTTGTTTAAAAATTGAGACGTTTGGTGCCAGGGAATGAAAGTCCTTAGCCGGGGTAGGTGAATTGTGGGCTCGGAGGTGAAAATTTTTTATTTTGGACACAAATGTAGAAAACGGATGTAAGAATGGGATTCGGGGTTTAAATTTCATGCTTAAAAAACGTGATTTTGTAGTTTTTAAAATTGAGACGTTTTGCGGTCCAGGGAAGGAAATTCTGATGCCGGGGTCAGGGATTTTGTGCTGTGGAGGTTGTAAAATTTTTTGACACAAATGTATTAAACGGAGTCAGAATGGGGATTCGGCTTAAATTTCATGCTTAAAAAAGGTGCTTTTTGTAGTTTTTAAAATTGAAACGTTTTGGTGTCCAGGGAAGGAAATTCCTGATGCCGGGGTCAGGGATTTTTGTGCTGTGGAGGTGAAAATTTTTGTTTCACCCAAAAGTAAAAACAGACGTCAGAATGCGATTCGGGGTTAAATTTCAAGCTTAAAAATGGTCCTTTGTTAGTTTTTAAAAATTGAGCCGTTTTGGTGTCCAGGGAAGGAAATTCCTGATGCCGGGGTCAGGGATTTTTGTGCTCTGGAGGTGAAAATTTTTGTTTCACCCAAATATAAAAACAGACGTCAGAATGCGATGCGGGGTTAAATTTCAAGCTTAAAAATGGTCCTTTTTTAGTTTTTAAAAATTGAGCCGTTTTGGTGTCCAGGGAAGGAAATTCCTGATGCCGGGGTCAGGGATTTTTGTGCTCTGGAGGTGAAAATTTTTGTTTCACCCAAAAGTAAAAACAGACATGAGAATGTGATTCAGTGTTAAATTTCAAGCTTAAAAATGGTCCTTTTTTAGTTTTTAAAAATTGAGCCGTTTTGGTGTCCAGGAAAGGAAATTCCTGATGCCGGGGTCAGGGATTTTTGTGCTCTGTAGGTGAAAATTTTGGTTTCACCGAAATGTAAAAACAGACGTCAGAATGGGATTCGGTGTTAAATTTCAAGCTTAAAAATGGTCCTTTTTTAGTTTTTAAAAATTGAGGCGTTTTGGTGTCCAGGGAAGGAAATTCCTGATGCCGGGGTCAGGGATTTTTGTGCTGTGGAGGTGAAAATTTTTGTTTCACCCAAATATAAAAACCGACGTCAGAATGGGATTCGGGGTTAAATTTCAAGCTTAAAAATGGTCCTTTTTGTAGTTTTTAAAATTGAGACGTTTTGCAGTCCAGGGAAGGAAATTCCTGATGCCGGGGTCAGGGATTTTTGTGCAGTGGAGGTGAAAATTTTTGTTTCACCCAAATATAAAAACCAACGTCAGAATGCGATTCGGGGTTAAATTTCAAGCTTAAAAATGGTCCATTTTTAGTTTTTCAAAATTGAGCCGGTTTGGTGTCCAGGGAAGGAAATTCCTGATGCCGGGGTCAGGGATTTTTGTGCTCTGGAGGTGAAAATTTTTGTTTCACCCAAATGTAAAAACAGATGTCAGAATGCGATTCGGGGTTAAATTTCAAGCTTAAAAATGGTCCTTTTTAGTTTTTAAAAATTGAGCCGTTTTGGTGTCCAGGGAAGGAAATTCCTGATGCCGGGGTCAGGGATTTTTGTGCTCCGGAGGTGAAAAATTTTTTTCACCCAAATGTATAAACGGAAGTCAGAATGGGATTCGGGGTTAAATTTCATGCTTAAAAAACGTAAATTTTCTAGTTTTTAAAAATTGAGACGTTGTGGTGTCCAGGGAAGGAAATTCCTGATGTTGGGATCAGGAAATTTTGTACTCCGTAGATGAAAATTTTTGTTTCACCCAAATGTAAAAACAGACGTCAGAATGCGATTCGGGGTTAAATTTCAAGCTTAAAAATGGTCCATTTTTAGTTTTTCAAAATTGAGCAGTTTTGGTGTCCAGGGAAGGAAATTCCCTTCTGCCGGGGTCCAGGGAAGTTTGTTTGCTCTGCGGTGAAAATTTTTTTTTGACAACAAATATAGATAAACGGATGTCAGGAATGGGATTCGGGGTTAAATTTCATCGCTTAAAAACGTTGGCTTTTTGTAGTTTTTAAAAATTGAGACGGGTTGCGGTCCAGAGAAGGAAATTCCTGATGCCGGGGTCAGGGATTTTGTGCTGTGGATGGTGTAAATTTTTTTTTGACCCAAATGTATAAACGGACGTCAGAATGGGATTCGGGCTTAAATTTCATGCTTAAAAAAGGTGCTTTTTGTAGTTTTTAAAATTGAGCCGTTTTGGTGTCCAGGGAAGGAAATTCCTGATGCCGGAGTCAGGGATTTTTGTGCTCTGGAGGTGAAAATTTTTTTTTGACCCAAATGTATAAACGGACGTCAGAATGGGGTTCGGGGTTAAATTTCATGCTTAAAAAAGGTGCTTTTTGTAGTTTTTAAAATTGAAACATTTTGGTGTCCAGGGAAGGAAATTCCTGATACCGGGGTCAGGGATTTTTGTGCTGTGGAGGTGAAAATTTTTGTTTCACTCAAAAGTAAAAACAGACATGAGAATGCGATTCAGTGTTAAATTTCAAGCTTAAAAATGGTCCTTTTTTAGTTTTTAAAAATTGAGCCGTTTTGGTGTCCAGGGAAGGAAATTCCTGTTGCCGGGGTCAGGGAATTTTGTGCTCCGGAGGTGAAAATTTTTTTTTGACACAAATGTATAAACGACCGTCAGAATTGGATTCGGGGTTAAATTTCAAGCTTAAAAATGGTCCTTTTTTAGTTTTTAAAAATTGAGCCGTTTTGGTGTCCAGGAAAGGAAATTCCTGATGCCGGGGTCAGGGATTTTTGTGCTCTGTAGGTGAAAATTTTGGTTTCACCGAAAGTCACCCACAAGCTGAGAATGGGATTCGGGGTTAAATTTCATGCTTAAAAAACGTGCTTTTTGTAGTTTTTAAAAATTGAGACATTTTGGTGTCCAGGGAAGTAAATTCCTGATGCCGGGGTCAGGGATTTTTGTGCTCCGGAGGTGAAAATTTTTTTTTGACACAAATGTATAAACAGACGTCAGAATTGGATTCGGGGTTAAATTTCAAGCTTAAAAATGGTCCTTTTTTAGTTTTTAAAAATTGAGCCGTTTTGGTGTCCAGGAAAGGAAATTCCTGATGCCGGGGTCAGGGATTTTTGTGCTCTGGAGGTGAAAATTTTTGTTTCACCCAAAAGTAAAAACAGACATGAGAATGTGATTCAGTGTTAAATTTCAAGCTTAAAAATGGTCCTTTTTTAGTTTTTAAAAATTGAGCCGTTTTGGTGTCCAGGGAAGGAAATTCCTGTTGCCGGGGTCAGTGAATTTTGTGCTCCGGAGGTGAAAATTTTTTTTTGACACAAATGTATAAACGAACGTCAGAATTGGATTCGGGGTTAAATTTCAAGCTTAAAAATGGTCCTTTTTTAGTTTTTAAAAATTGAGCCGTTTTGGTGTCCAGGAAAGGAAATTCCTGATGCCGGGGTCAGGGAATTTTGTGCTCCGGAGGTGAAAATTTTTGTTTCACCGAAATGTAAATACAGACGTCAGAATGGGATTCGGTGTTAAATTTCAAGCTTAAAAATGGTCCTTTTTTAGTTTTTAAAAATTGAGCCGTTTTGGTGTCCAGGGAAGGAAATTCCTGATGCCGGGGTCAGGGATTTTTGTGCAGTGGAGGTGAAAATTTTTGTTTCACCTAAATGTAAAAACAGACGTCAAAATGCGATTCGGGCTTAAATTTCATGCTTAAAAAAGGTGCTTTTTGTAGTTTTTAAAAATTGAGCCATTTTGGTGTCCAGGGAAGGAAATTCCTTATGCTGGGGGTCAGGGATTTTTGTGCTCTGGAGGTGAAATTTTTTTTTTGACCCAAATGTATAAACAGACATCAGAATGGGATTCGGGGTTAAATTTCATGCTTTAAAAAGGTGCTTTTTGTAGTTTTTAAAATTGAGACGTTTTGGTGTCCAGAAAAGGAAATTCCTGATGCCGGGGTCAGGGATTTTTGTGCTTTGGAGGTGAAAATTTTGGTTTCACCGAAATGTAAAAACAGAGGTCAGAATGTGATTCGGGGTTAAATTTCAAGCTTAAAAATGGTCCTTTTTTAGTTTTTAAAAATTGAGCCGTTTTGGTGTCCACGGAAGGAAATTCCTGATCCCGCGGTCAGAGATTTTTGTGCTCCGGAGGTGAAAATTTT
The DNA here is from genome assembly GCF_016545835.1 of Crotalus tigris. Taxonomy (NCBI): domain Eukaryota; kingdom Metazoa; phylum Chordata; class Lepidosauria; order Squamata; family Viperidae; genus Crotalus; species Crotalus tigris. The sequence goes on from NW_024098901.1 coordinate 13,538, forward strand.
TTTTTGACACAAATGTATAAACGGACCTCAGAATGGGATTCGGGGTTAAATTTCAAGCTTAAAAATGGTCCTTTTTTAGTTTTTAAAAATTGAGCCGTTTTGGTGTCCAAGGAAGGAAATTCCTGATGCCGCGGTCAGGGATTTTTGTGCTCCCCAGGTGAAAATTTTTTTTTTACACAAATGTATAAACGGACGTCAGAATGGGATTCGGGGTTAAATTTCAAGCTTAAAAATGGTCCTTTTTTAGTTTTTAAAAATTGAGCCCTTTTGGTGTCCAGGGAAGGAAATTCCTGATACCGGGGTCAGGGATTTTTGTGCTGTGGAGGTGAAAATTTTTGTTTCACCCAAAAGTAAAAACAGACCTGAGAATGCGATTCAGTGTTAAATTTCAAGCTTAAAAATGGTCCTTTTTTAGTTTTTAAAAATTGAGCCGTTTTGGTGTCCAGGGAAGGAAATTCCTGTTGCCGGGGTCAGGGAATTTTGTGCTCCGGAGGTGAAAATTTTTTTTTGACACAAATGTATAAACGAACGTCAGAATTGGATTCGGGGTTAAATTTCAAGCTTAAAAATGGTCCTTTTTTAGTTTTTAAAAATTGAGCCGTTTTGGTGTCCAGGAAAGGAAATTCCTGATGCCGGGGTCAGGGATTTTTGTGCTCTGGAGGTGAAAATTTTGGTTTCACCGAAATGTAAAAACAGACGTCAGAATGGGATTCGGTGTTAAATTTCAAGCTTAAAAATGGTCCTTTTTTAGTTTTTAAAAATTGAGGCGTTTTGGTGTCCAGGGAAGGAAATTCCTGATGCCGGGGTCAGGGATTTTTGTGCAGTGGAGGTGAAAATTTTTGTTTCACCCAAATATAAAAACCGACGTCAGAATGGGATTCGGGGTTAAATTTCAAGCTTAAAAATGGTCCTTTTTTAGTTTTTAAAAATTGAGCCGTTTTGGTGTCCAGGGAAGGAAATTCCTTATGCCGGGGTCAGGGATTTTTGTGCTCCGGAGGTGAAAATTTTTTTTCACCCAAATATATAAAAGGACGTCAGAATGGGATTCGGGGTTAAATTTCATGCTTAAAAAAGGTGCTTTTTGTAGTTTTTAAAATTGACACGTTTTGGTGTCCAGGGAAGGAAATTCCTGATGCCGGGGTCAGGGATTTTTGTGCTGTGGAGGTGAAAATTTTTGTTTCACCCAAAAGTAAAAATAGACGTCAGAATGCGATTCAGTGTTAAATTTCAAGCTTAAAAATGGTCCTTTTTTAGTTTTTAAAAATAGAGCCGTTTTGGTGTCCAGGGAAGGAAATTCCTTATGCTGGGGTCAGGGATTTTTGTGCTCTGGAGGTGAAATTTTTTTTTTTGACCCAAATGTATAAACGGACGTCAGAATGGGATTCGGGGTTAAATTTCATGCTTTAAAAAGGTGCTTTTTGTAGTTTTTAAAATTGAGACGTTTTGGTGTCCAGAAAAGGAAATTCCTGATGTCAGGGATTTTTGTGCTCTGGAGGTGAAAATTTTTGTTTCACCGAAATGTAAAAACAGAGGTCAGAATGGGATTCGGGGTTAAATTTCAAGGTTAAAAATGGTCCTTTTTTAGTTTTTAAAAATTGAGCCGTTTTGGTGTCCAGGGAAGGAATTCCTTATGCCGGGGTCAGGGAATTTTGTGCTCCGGAGGTGAAAATTTTTGTTTCACCGAAATGTAAAAACAGACGTCAAAATGCGATTCGGGGTTAAATTTCATGCTTAAAAAAGGTGCTTTTTGTAGTTTTTAAAAATTGAGCCATTTTGGTGTCCAGGGAAGGAAATTCCTTATGCTGGGGGTCAGGGATTTTTGTGCTCTGGAGGTGAAATTTTTTTTTTGACCCAAATGTATAAACGGACGTCAGAATGGGATTCGGGGTTAAATTTCATGCTTTAAAAAGGTGCTTTTTGTAGTTTTTAAAATTGAGACGTTTTGGTGTCCAGAAAAGGAAATTCCTGATGCCGGGGTCAGGGATTTTTGTGATCTGGAGTGAAAATTTGGTTTCACGAAATGTAAAAACAGCGGTTCAGAATGTGATGCGGGGTAAATTTCAAGTTAAAAAATAGTCCTTTTTTAGCGTTATCTTAAAAAACTTGAGCGTTTTGGTGTCCAGGGAAGGGAAATTCCTGATCCCTGCGGTCAGGATTTGGTGCTCCGGAGGTGAAAATTTTTTTTCACCCAAATAAATAAACGGACGTCAGAATGGGATTCGGGGTTAAATTTCATGCTTTAAAAAGGTGCTTTTTGTAGTTTTTAAAATTGAGCCGTTTTGGTGTCCAGGGAAGGAAATTCCTGATCCCGCGGTCAGAGATTTTGTGCTCCAGAGGTGAAAATTTTTTTTTGACACAAATGTATAAACGGACGTCAGAATGGGATTCGGGTTTAAATTTCATGCTTAAAAAAGGTGCTTTTTGTAGTTTTTAAAAATTGAGACGTTTTGGTGTCCAGGGAAGGAAATTCCTGATGCCGGGGTCAGGGATTTTTGTGCTCTGGAGGTGAAAATTTTTGTTTCACCCAAATTTAAAAACCGACGTCAGAATGCGATTCGGGGTTAAATTTCAACCTTAAAAATGGTCCATTTTTTAGTTTTTAAAAATTGAACCATTTTGGTGTCCAGGGAAGGAAATATCTGATACCGGGGTCAGGGATTTTTTTGCTCCGGAGGAGAAAATTTTTTTTTGACCCAAATGTATAAACGGACGTCAGAATGGGATTCGGGGTTAAATTTCATGCTTAAAAAATGTGCTTTCTGTAGTTTTTAAAAATTGAGACGTTTTGGTGTCCAGGGATGGAAATTCCTGATGCCGGGGTCAGGGATTTTTGTTCTCTGGAGGTGAAAATTTTTTTTTCACCCAAATGTATAAACGGACGTCAGAATGGGATTCGGGGTTAAATTTCAAGCTTAAAAATGGTCCTTTTTTTTGTTTTTAAAAATTGAGCCGTTTTGGTGTCCAGGGAAGGAAATTCCTGATGCTGGGGTCAGGGAATTTTGTGCTCCGGAGGTGAAAATTTTTGTTTCACCCAAAAGTAAAAATAGACGTCAGAATGCGATTCGGGGTTAAATTTCAAGCTTAAAAATGGTCCATTTTTAGTTTTTAAAAATTGAGCCGTTTTGGTGTCCAGGGAAGGAAATTCCTGATGCGGGGTCAGGGATTTTTGTGCTCTGGAGATGAAAATTTTTGTTTCACCCAAATGTAAAAACAGACATCAGAATGCGATTCGGGGTTAAATTTCAAGCTTAAAAATGGTCCTTTTTTAGTTTTTAAAAATTGAGCCGTTTTGGTGTCCAGGGAAGGAAATTCCTGTTGCCGGGGTCAGCGAATTTTGTATCCGGAGGTGAATTTTTTTTTTTGACACAAATGTATAAACGGATGTCAGAATTGGATTCGGGGTTAAATTTCAAGCTTAAAAATGGTCCTTTTTTAGTTTTTAAAAATTGAGCCGTTTTGGTGTCCAGAAAAGGAAATTCCTGATGCCGGGGTCAGG
>NW_024098902.1:0-12623 GCF_016545835.1 Crotalus tigris
TGTAGGCATATACTCAGGTTCCCTACAGGTTGGGGAACCGGAAAAAACATGTGTTGTCCGTATCTGACCTTTCCTTCAAAATGTAGGCCTGGGCATATATCGCATTTGTTGGCAAATGGCCAATTAAGCATGAAAACTCAAAATGTGAAACTGACCTCAAATTCAAATGTATGTATATACTCAGGTTCCCCACAGGTTGGGGAACCCGAAAAAACATGTGTTTTCCGTATCTGACCTTTTCTTGAAAAGGTAATGCTTGTGACTATATTCGCATTTGTCAGCAATGGCCATTAAGTATGAGAACTCAAATGTGAAACGGACCTCAAATTCAAATGTAGGCATATACTTCAGGTTCCTACAGGTTTGGGAACCGGAAAAACATGTGTTTTCCCGTATCTGATCTTTCCTTCAATGATCGGCATGGGCATATATCGCATTTTTGGGCAAATGGCCATTAGCATGAAAACTCAAAATTGTGAAACTGACCCTCAAATTCAAATGTATGCAGATACTCAGGTTCCCCACAGGCTGGGGAACCCGAAAAAAACTGTGTTTTCCGTTTCCGACCTTTCCTGCAAAAGCTAGGCCTGGGCCTATATCGCATTTGTTGGCAAATGGCCAATTAAGCATGAAAACTCAAAATGTGAAACTGACCTCAAATTCGAAATGTATGCATACACTCAGGTTCCCAACAGGTTGGGTAACCCGAAAAAACATGTGTTTTCCGTATATGACCTTTCCTTCAAAACCTAGGCCTCGGCCTGTATCGCATATGTTGGCAAATACGCCAATTAAGATGAAAACTCAAATGTGAACTGACCTCAAATTCGAAATGTATGCATAGACTCATGTTCCCCACAGGTTGGGGAACCCGAAAAAATGTGTTTTCCGTATCTGACCTTTCCTTCAAAAGGTAAGCCTGGCCAATATGACAATTGTGGCAAATAAGCCAATTAAGCATGAAAACTCAAAATGTGAAACTGACCTCAAATTCGAAATGTATGCATATACTCAGGTTCCCCACAGGATGGGGAACGCGAAAAAAATGTGTTTTATGTATCCCACCTTTCCTTCAAAAGGTAAGCCTGGGCCAATCTGAGAATTGTTGGCAAATGGCCAATTAAGCATGAAAACTCAAAAATGTGAAACTCACCTCAAATTCGAAATGTATGCATATACTCAGGTTCCCCACAGGCTGGGGAACATGAAAAAAAATGTGTTTTCCGTATCTGACCTTTCCTTGAAAAGGTAGGCCTGTGACTATATCGCATTTGTCAGCAAATGGCCAATTAAGTATGAAAACTCAAAATGTGAAACTGACCTCAAATTCAAATGTAGGCATATACTCAGGTTCCCTACAGGTTGGGGAACCGGAAAAAAAATGTGTTTTCCGTATCTGACCTTTCCTTCAAAATGTAGGCCTGGGCATATATCGCATTTGTTGGCAAATGGCCAATTAAGCATGAAAACTCAAAATGTGAAACTGACCTCAAATTCAAATGTATGCATATACTCAGGTTCCCCACAGGCTGGGGAACCCGAAAAAAAATGTGTTTTCCGTTTCCGACCTTTCCGGCAAAAGCTAGGCCTGGGCCTATATCGCATTTGTTGGCAAATGGCCAATTAAGCATGAAAACTCAAAATGTGAAACTGACCTCAAATTCGAAATGTATGCATACACTCAGGTTCCCCACAGGTTGGGTAACCCGAAAAAAACATGTGTTTTCCGTATCCAACCTTTCCTTCAAAAGATAAGCCTGGGCCTATATCGCATTTGTTGGCAAATGGCCAATTAAGCATGAAAACTCAAAATGTGAAACTGACCTCAAATTCGAAATGTATGCATATACTCAGGTTCCCCACAGGTTGTGGAACCCGAAAAAACATGTGTTTTCCGTATCTGACCTTTCCTTCAAAAGGTAAGCCTGGGCCAATATCACAATTGTTGGCAAATGGCCAATTAAGCATGAAAACTCAAAATGTGAAACTGACCTCAAATTCGAAATGTATGTATATACTCAGGTTCCCCACAGGATGGGGACCGCGAAAAAAATGTGTTTTATGTATCCCACCTTTCCTTCAAAAGGTAAGCCTGGGCCAATCTCAGAATTGTTGGCAAATGGCCAATTAAGCATGAAAACTCAAAATGTGAAACTCACCTCAAATTCGAAATGTATGCATATACTCAGATTCCGCACAGGCTGGGGAATATGAAAAAAAATGTGTTTTCCGTATCTGACCTTTTCTTGAAAAGGTATGCTTGTGACTATATCGCATTTGTCAGCAAATGGCCAATTAAGTATGAAAACTCAAAATGTGAAACTGACCTCAAATTCAAATGTAGGCATATACTCAGGTTCCCTACAGGTTGGGGAACCGGAAAAAATATGTGTTTTCCGTATCTGACCTTTCCTTCAAAATGTAGGCCTGGGCATATATCGCATTTGTTGGCAAATGGCCAATTAAGCATGAAAACTCAAAATGTGAAACTGATCTCAAATTCGAAATGTATGCATATACACAGGTTCCCCACAGGTTGGGGAACCCGAAAAAACATGTGTTTTCGTTTCCGACCTTTCCTGCAAAAAGCTAGGCCTGCCTATATCGCGATTTTGTGGCAATGGCCATTAAGCATGACACTCCAAAATGTGAAACTGGACCTCAAATTCGAAATGTATGCATTATACAAAAAGGTTCCCCACAGTGGGGAACCCGAAAAAAACATGTGTTTTCCGTATCTCACCTTTCTTCAAAGGTAGCTCTGCAAATTAGCACATTGTGGCAATAAGCATTAAGCATGAAAACTCAAAATCGGGAAACGTACATCAATTCGAAATTATGCGTATACTCAGTTCCCAAAATGGGGAACCCGAAAAAACGGGTTTTCCGTATCTGACCTTTCCTTCAAAATGTAGCGTTGGGCCAATACACAAATGTGCAATAAGCCAATTAAGCATGAAAACTCAAAATGTGAAACTGACCTCAAATTCGAATGTATGCATATACTCAGGTTTCCCACAGTTGGGGAACCCAAAAAACTTGTTTTCTGTATACCACCGTTCCTTCAAAAGGTAAGCCTGGGACAATATCACAATTGTTGGCAAATGGCCAATTAAGTATGAAAACTCAAAATGTGAAACTGACCTCAAATTCGAAATGTATGCATATACTCAGGTTCCCCACAGGTTGGGGAACCCGAAAAAACATGTGTTTTATGTATCCCACCTTTCCTTCAAAAGGTTAGCCTGGGCCTATCTCACACTTTTTGGCAAATGGCCAATTAAGCATGAAAACACAAAATGTGAAACTGACCTCAAATTCAAAATGTATGCGTATACTCAGGTTCCCCACAGGCTGGGGAACCCGAAAAAAAATGTGTTTTCCGTATCTGACCTTTCCTTCAAAAGGTAGGCCTGTGACTATATCGCATTAGTCAGCAAATGGCCAATTAAGTATGAAAACTCAAAATGTGAAACTGACCTCAAATTCAAATGGAGGCATATACTCAGGTTCCCTACAGGTTGGGGAACCCGAAAAAACATTTGTTTTCCGTATCTGACCTTTCCTTCAAAAGGTAGGCCTGGGCATATATCGTATATGTTTGCAAATGGCCAATTAAGCATGAAAACTCAAAATGTGAAACTGACCTCAAATTCGAAATGTATGCATATACCCTGGTTCACCACAGGTTGGGGAACCCGAAAAAACATGTGTGTTCCATACCAAACTTTCCTTCTAAAGGTAGGCCTGGGCCAATATCTCAGTTGTTGGCAATTAAGCCAATTAAGCATGAAAACGCAAAATGTGAAACTGAACTCAAATTCGAAATGTATGCATATACACAGGTTCCCCACAGGTTGGGGAACCCGAAAAAACATGTGTTTTCCGTATCCAACCTTTCCTTCAAAAGGTAAGCCTGGGCCTATATCGCCTTTGTTGGCAAATGGCCAATTAAGCATGAAAACTCAAAATGTGAAACTGACCTCAAATTCGAAATGTATGCATACACTCAGGTTCCCCACAGGTTGGGGAACCCGAAAAAACATGTGTTTTCCGTATCTGACCTTTCCTTCAAAAGGTAAGCTTGGGCCAATATCACACTTGTTGGCAAATGGCCAATTAAGCATGAAAACTCAAAATGTGAAACTGACCTCAAATTCGAAATGTATGAATATACTCAGGTTCCCCACAGGTTGGGGACCGCGAAAAAACCTGTGTTTTATGTATCCCACCTTTCCTTCAAAAGGTAAGCCTGGGCCAATCTCACAATTGTTGGCAAATGGCCAATTAAGCATGAAAACTCAAAATGTGAAACTGACCTCAAATTCGAAATGTATGCATATACTCAGGTTCCCCACAGGTTGGGGAACCCGAAAAAACATGTGTTTTCCGTATCTGACCTTTCCTTCAAAAGGTAGGCCTGGGCCACTATCACAATTGTTGGCAAATAAGCATGAAAACTCAAAATGTGAAACTGACCTGAAATTCGAAATGTATGCATATACTCAGGTTCCCCACAGGTTGTGGAACCCGAAAAAACATGTTTTCCATATCCAACCTTTCCTTCAAAAAGTAGGCCTGGGCTAATATCACATTTGTTCGCAAATAACCCAAATAAGGATGAAAACTCAAAATGTGAAACTGACCTCAAATTCGAAATGTATGCATATACTCAGGTTCCCCACAGGATGGGGAACGCGAAAAAAATGTGTTTTATGTATCCCACCTTTCCTTCAAAAGGTAAGCCTGGGCCAATCTGAGAATTGTTGGCAAATGGCCAATTAAGCATGAAAACTCAAAAATGTGAAACTCACCTCAAATTCGAAATGTATGCATATACTCAGGTTCCCCACAGGCTGGGGAACATGAAAAAAAATGTGTTTTCCGTATCTGACCTTTCCTTGAAAAGGTAGGCCTGTGACTATATCGCATTTGTCAGGAAATGGCCAATTAAGTATGAAAACTCAAAATGTGAAACTGACCTCAAATTCAAATGTAGACATATACTCAGGTTCCCTACAGGTTGGGGAACCCGAAAAAACATGTGTTTTCTGTATCTGACCTTTCCTTCAAAAGCTAGGCCTGGGCCTATATCGCATTTGTTGGCACATGGCCAATTAAGCATGAAAACTCAAAATGTGAAACTGACCTCAAATTCGAAATGTATGCATACACTCAGGTTCCCCACAGGTTGGGTAACCCGAAAAAACATGTGTTTTCCGTATCTGACCTTTCCTTCAAAAGCTAGGCCTCGGCCTGTATCGCATTTGTTGGCAAATACGCCAATTAAGGATGAAAAATCAAAATGTGGAAACTGACCTCAAATTCGAAATGTAGCATTATATCAGGTTCCCCACAGGTTGGGGAACCCGAAAAAACATGTGTTTTCCGTATCCGACCTTTCCTTCAAAAGGTAAGCCTGGGCCAATCTCACAATTGTTGGCAAATGGCCAATTAAGCATGAAAACTCAAATGTGAAACTGACCTCAAATTCGAAATGTATGCATACACTCAGGTTCCCCACAGGTTGGGTAACCGAAAAAAACATGTGTTTTCCGTATCCAACCTTTCTTCCAAAGATAAGCCTGGGCCTATATCGCATTTGTTGGCAAATGGCCAATTAAGCATGAAAACTCAAAATGTGAAACTGACCTCAAATTCGAAATGTATGCATATACTCAGGTTCCCCACAGGTTGGGGAACCCGAAAAAACATGTGTTTTCCGTATCTGACCTTTCCTTCAAACGGTAAGCCTGGGCCAATATCACAATTGTTGGCAAATGGCCAATTAAGCATGAAAACTCAAAATGTGAAACTGACCTCAAATTCGAAATGTATGCATATACTCAGGTTCCCCACAGGATGGGGAACGCGAAAAAAATGTGTTTTATGTATCCCACCTTTCCTTCAAAAGGTAAGCCTGGGCCAATCTGAGAATTGTTGGCAAATGGCCAATTAAGCATGAAAACTCAAAAATGTGAAACTCACCTCAAATTCGAAATGTATGCATATACTCAGGTTCCCCACAGGCTGGGGAACATGAAAAAAAATGTGTTTTCCGTATCTGACCTTTTCTTGAAAAGGTATGCTTGTGACTATATCGCATTTGTCAGCAAATGGCCAATTAAGTATGAAAACTCAAAATGTGAAACTGACCTCAAATTCAAATGTAGGCATATACTCAGGTTCCCTACAGGTTGGGGAACCGGAAAAAATATGTGTTTTCCGTATCTGACCTTTCCTTCAAAATGTAGGCCTGGGCATATATCGCATTTGTTGGCAAATGGCCAATTAAGCATGAAAACTCAAAATGTGAAACTGACCTCAAATTCGAAATGTATGCATATACTCAAGTTTCCCACAGGTTGGGGAACCCGAAAAAACGTGTTTTCCATATCTGACCTTTCCTTCAAAAGCTAGGCCTGGGCATATATCGCATTTGTTGGCAAATGGCCAATTAAGCATGAAAACTCAAAATGTGAAACTGACCTCAAATTCAAATGTATGCATATACTCAGGTTCCCCACAGGTTGGGGAACCCGAAAAAACATGTGTTTTCCGTTTCCGACCTTTCCTGCAAAAGCTAGGCCTCGGCCTATATCGCATTTGTTGGCAAATGGCCAATTAAGCATGAAAACTCAAAATGTGAAACTGACCTCAAATTCGAAATGTATGCATATACAAAGGTTCCCCACAGGTTGGGGAACCCGAAAAAACATGTGTTTTCCGTATCTCACCTTTCCTTCAAAAGGTAGCTCTGGGCAAATATCACAATTGTGGCAATAAGCCAATTAAGCATGAAAACTCAAAATGTGAAACTGACATCAAATTCGAAATGTATGCGTATACTCAGGTTCCCCAAAGAATGGGGAACCCGAAAAAACATGTTTTCCGTATCTGACCATTCCTTCAAAAGGTAGGCTTGGGCCAATATCACATTTGTGGCAAATAAGCCAATTAAGCATGAAAACTCAAAATGTGAAACTGACCTCAAATTCGAAATGTATGCATATACTCAGGTTCCCACAGGTTGGGGAACCCAAAAAAACGTGTTTTCTGTATACCACCTTTCCTTCAAAAGGTAAGCCTGGGCCAATCTCACAATTGTTGGCAAATGGCCAATTAAGCATGAAAACTCAAAATGTGAAACTGACCTCAAATTGGAAATGTATGCATATACTCAGGGTCCCCACAGGTTGGGGAACCCGAAAAAACATGTGTTTTATGTATCCCACCTTTCCTTCAAAAGGTAAGCCTGGGCCAATCTCACACTTTTTGGCAAATGGCCAATTAAGCATGAAAACACAAAATGTGAAACTGACCTCAAATTCGAAATGTATGCGTATATTCAGGTTCCCCACAGGCTGGGGAACCCGAAAAAAAATGTGTTTTCCGTATCTGACCTTTCCTTCAAAAGGTAGGCCTATGACTATATCGCATTAGTCAGCAAATGGCCAATTAAGTATGAAAACTCAAAATGTGAAACTGACCTCAAATTCATATGTAGGCATATACTCAGGTTCCCTACAGGTTGGGGAACCCGAAAAAACATTTGTTTTCCGTATCTGACCTTTCCTTCAAAAGGTAGGCCTGGGCATATATCGTATATGTTTGCAAATGGCCAATTAAGCATGAAAACTCAAAATGTGAAACTGACCTCAAATTCGAAATGTATGCATATACCCTGGTTCACCACAGGTTGGGGAACCCGAAAAAACATGTGTGTTCCATACCAAACTTTCCTTCTAAAGGTAGGCCTGGGCCAATATCTCAGTTGTTGGCAATTAAGCCAATTAAGCATGAAAACGCAAAATGTGAAACTGAACTCAAATTCAAAATGTATGCATATACTCAGGTTCCCCACAGGTTGGGGAACCCGAAAAAACATGTGTGTTCCATATCCAAACTTTCCTTCTAAAGGTAGGCCTGGGCCAATATCTCAGTTGTTGGCAATTAAGCCAATTAAGCATGAAAATGCAAAATGTGAAACTGACCTCAAATTCGAAATGTATGCATATACACAGGTTCCCCACAGTTTGGGGAACCCGAAAAAACATGTGTTTTCCGTATCCAACCTTTCCTTCAAAAGGTAAGCCTGGGCCTATATCGCCTTTGTTGGCAAATGGCCAATTAAGCATGAAAACTCAAAATGTGAAACTGACCTCAAATTCGAAATGTATGCATATACTCAGGTTCCCCACAGGTTGGGGAACCCGAAAAAACATGTGTTTTCCGTATCTCACCTTTCCTTCAAAAGGTAGCCTGGGCACAATATCACAATTGTTGGCAAATAAGCCAATTAAGCATGAAAACTCAAAATGTGAAACTGACCTCAAATTCGAAATGTATGCATATACTCAGGTTCCCACAGGTTGGGGAACCCAAAAAAACCTGTGTTTTCTGTATCCCACCTTTCCTTCAAAAGGTAAGCCTGGGCCAATATCACATTGTTGGCAAATGGCCAATTAAGCATGAAAACTCAAAATGTGAAACTGACCTCAAATTCGAAATGTATGCATATACTCAGGTTCCCCTCAGTTTGGGGAACCCGAAAAAACATTGTGTTTTCGTATCAGACTGTTCCTGCAAAAGGTAGGCCTGGGCCACATATCACAATGGTTGGCAAATAAGCAATTAAGCATGAAACTCCAAAATCGTGAACACTGACCTCAAAATTCGAATGTATGCTATACTCAGTTCCCCACAGGTGGGTAACCGAAAAAACATATGTGTTTTCCGTATCAGACCTTTCCTTCAAAAGGTAGGCCTGGGCCAATATCACAATTGTTGGCAAATAAGCCAATTAAGCATGGAAAAAACTCAAAATGTGACAACCTGACCTCAAATTCGAAATGTATGATATACTCACGTTCCCAACAGGTTGGGGAACACGAAAAACATGTCTTTTCCGTATCTGACCTTTCCTTCAAAAGGTAGGCCTGCGCGAATATCACAATTGTTGCCAATAAGCCAATTAAGCATGAAAACTGAAAATGTGAAACTGACCTGAAATTCGCAATGTATGCATATACTCAGGTTGCCCACAGATTGGGGAACCCGAAAAAACATGTGTTTTCCGTATCTGACCTTTCTTTCAAAAGGTAGGCCTGCGCTAATATCACAATTGTTGGCAAATAGCCAATTAAGCATGAAAACTCAAAATGTGAAACTGACCTCAAATTCGAAATGTATGCATATACTCAGGTTCCCACAGGTTGGGGAACCCGAAAAAACATGTGTTTTCCGTATCCGACCTTTCCTTCAAAAGCTAGGCCTGGGCCTATATCGCATTTTTTGGCAAATGGCCTATTAAGCATGAAAACTCAAAATGTGAAACTGACCTCAAATTCGAAATGTATGCATATACTCAGGGTCCCCACAGGCTGGGGAACCCGAAAAAACATGTGTTTTCCGTATCTCACCTTTCCTTCAAAAGGTAGCTCTGGGCAAATATCACAATTGTGGCAAATAAGCCAATTAAGCATGAAAACGCAAAATGTGAAACTGAACTCAAATTCGAAATGTATGCATATACTCAGCTTCCCCACAGGTTGGGGAACCCGAAAAAACATGTGTGTTCCATATCCAAACTTTCCTTCTAAAGGTAGGCCTGGGCCAATATCTCAGTTGTTGGCAATTAAGCCAATTAAGCATGAAAACGCAAAATGTGAAACTGACCTCAAATTCGAAATGTATGCATATACACAGGTTCCCCACAGGTTGGGGAACCCGAAAAAACATGTGTTTTCCGTATCTCACCTTTCCTTCAAACGGTAGCTCTGGGCAAATATCACAATTGTGGCAAATAAGCCAATTAAGCATGAAAACTCAAAATGTGAAACTGACCTCAAATTCGAAATGTATGCGTATACTCAGGTTCCCCAAAGAATGGGGAACCCGAAAAAACATGTGTTTTCCGTATCTGACCTTTCCTTCAAAAGGTAGGCCTGCGCTAATATCACAATTGTTGGCAAATAAGCCAATTAAGCATGAAAACTCAAAATGTGAAACTGACCTCAAATTAGAAATGTATGCATATACTAAGGTTGCCCACACGTTGGGGAACCCGAAAAAACATGTGTTTTCCGTATCTGACCTTTCCTTCAAAAGGTAAGCCTGGGCCAATATCACAATTGTTGGCAAATGGCCAATTATGCCTGAAAACTCAAAATGTGAAACTGACCTCAGATTCGAAATGTATGCATATACTCAGGTTCCCCACAGGTTGGGGAACGCGAAAAAACATGTGTTTTATGTATCCCACCTATCCTTCAATAGGTAAGCCTGGGCCAATCTCACAATTGTTGGCAAATGGCCAATTAAGCATGAAAACTCAAAATGTGAAACTGACCTCAAATTCGAAATGTATGCATATACTCAGGTTCCCCACAGGTTGGGTAACCCGAAAAAACATGTGTTTTCCGTATCAGACCTTTCCTTCAAAAGGTATGCCTGGGCCAATAACACAATTGTTGGCAAATAAGCCAATTAAGCATGAAAACTCAAAATGTGAAACTGACCTCAAATTCCAAATGTATGCATATACTCAGGTTCCCCACAGGTTGGGGAACCCGAAAAAACATGTGTTTTCCGTATCTGACCTTTCCTTCAAAAGATAAGCCTGGGCCAATCTCACAATTGTTGGCAAATGGCCAATTAAGCATGAAAAGTCAAAATGTGAAACTGACCTCAAATTCGAAATGTATGCGTATACTCAGGTTCCCCAAAGAATGGGGAACCCGAAAAAACATGTGTTTTCCGTATCCAACCTTTCCTTCAAAAAGTAAGCCTGGGCCAATATCTCAATCTTTGGCAAATAAGCCAATTAAGCATGAAAAGTCAAAATGTGAAACTGACCTCAAATTCGCAATGTATGCATATACTCAGGTTGCCCACAGGTTGGGGAACCCGAAAAAACATGTGTTTTCCGTATCTGACCTTTCCATCAAAAGGTAGGCCTGGGCCAGTATCACAATTGTTGGCAAATGGCCAATAAAGCATGAAAACTCTAAATGTGAAACTGACCTCAAATTCGAAATGTATGCATATATCAGGGTCCCCACAGGTGGGGAACACGAAAATAACATGTGTTTTCCGTATCTGACTTTCCTTCAAAAGATAAGCCTGGGCCAATATCACAATTGTTGGCAAATAAGCCAATTAAGCATGAAAACTCAAAATGTGAAACTGACCTCAAATTCGAAATGTATGCATATACTCAGGTTCCCCACAGGTTGGGAAACCCGAAAAAGCATGTGTTTTCCGTATCTGACCTTTCTTTCAAAAGGTAGGCCTGGGCCAATATCACAATTGTTGGCAAATAAGCCAATTAAGCATGAAAACTCAAAATGTGAAACTGACCTCAAATTCGAAATGTATGCATATACTGAGGTTCCCACAGGTTGGGGAACCCGAAAAAACATGTGTTTTCCGTATCCGACCTTTCCTTCAAAAGCTAGGCCTGGGCCTATATCGCATTTTTTGGCAAATGGCCTATTAAGCATGAAAACTCAAAATGTGAAACTGACCTCAAATTCGAAATGTATGCATATACTCAGGTTCCCCACAGGCTGGGGAACCCGAAAAAACATGTGTTTTCCGTATCTCACCTTTCCTTCAAAAGGTAGCTCTGGGCAAATATCACAATTGTGGCAAATAAGCCAATTAAGCATGAAAACGCAAAATGTGAAACTGAACTCAAATTCGAAATGTATGCATATACTCAGCTTCCCCACAGGTTGGCGAACCCGAAAAAACATGTGTGTTCCATATCCAAACTTTCCTTCTAAAGGTAGGCCTGGGCCAATATCTCAGTTGTTGGCAATTAAGCCAATTAAGCATGAAAACGCAAAATGTGAAACTGACCTCAAATTCGAAATGTATGCATATATACAGGTTCCCCACAGGTTGGGGAACCCGAAAAAACATGTGTTTTCCGTATCTCACCTTTCCTTCAAAAGGTAGCTCTGGGCAAATATCACAATTGTGGCAAATAAGCCAATTAAGCATGAAAACTCAAACTGTGAAACTGACCTCAAATTCGAAATGTATGCGTATACTCAGGTTCCCCAAAGAATGGGGAACCCGAAAAAACATGTGTTTTCCGTATCCAACCTTTCCTTCAAAAGGTAAGCCTAGGCCTATATCGCATTTGTTGGCAAATGGCCAATTAAGTATGAAAACTCAAAATGTGAAACTGACCTCAAATTCGAAATGTATGCATATACTCAGGTTCCCCACAGGTTGGGGAACCCGAAAAAACGTGTTTTCCGTATCTGACCTTTCCTTCAAAAGGTAAGCCTGGGCCAATATCACAATTGTTGGCAAATGGCCAATTAAGCCTGAAAACTCAAAATGTGAAACTGACCTCAGATTCGAAATGTATGCATATACTCAGGTTCCCCACAGGTTGGGGAACGCGAAAAAACATGTGTTTTATGTATCACACCTTTCCTTCAATAGGTAAGCCTGGGCCAATCTCACAATTGTTGGCAAATGGCCAATTAAGCATGAAAACTCAAAATGTGAAACTGACCTCAAATTAGAAATGTATGCATATACTCAGGTTCCCCACAGGTGGGGTAACCCGAAAAAACATGTGTTTTCCGTATCTGACCTTTCCT
>NW_024098903.1:0-21811 GCF_016545835.1 Crotalus tigris
TTTTTAAGTATGAAATTTAACCCCGAATCCCATTTCCGGAGCACAAAAATCCATGAACTCGGCATCAGAAATTTCCTTCCCCGAACACCAAAACGGCTGAAAAATTAAACACTACAAAAAGAACCATTTTTAAGCATGAAATTTGACCCTTAATCCCATTCTGAGGTCCATTTTTACATTTGGGTCAAAAAAAAAAATTTTCACCTCTGGAGCAGAAAAATCCGTGACCCCGGCGTCACGGATTTCCTTCCCTGGATACCAAAACGACTCAATTTTTAAAACTAGACAAATCACCATTTTTAAGCATGAAATTTAACCCAGATCCCATTCTGAGGTCCATTTTTATTTGATTCAAAAAAAAGTTTTTCACCTCTCAGCACAAGAATCCGTTACCCCGGCATCGGATTTCTAGCCCGGACAACTAAACGCTCATTTTTGAAAACTAGACAATCACACCATTTTTAGCATGAATTTAACCCAGATCCCATTCTGAGTCCTTTTTAACATTTGGTCAAAAAAAATTTTCACCTCGGAGCAAAAAATTCCGTGCCCCCCGGCATCACGGTTTCTTCCCTGGAGATCAAAACGGCTCATTTTTGAAACTAGAAAAGCCCATTTTTAAGCATCAAATTTAATCCCAAATCCCATTCTGAGACAGTTTTTTACATTTGGGTGTCAAAAAAATTTTTCACCTCTGGAGCCACAAAAAATCCGGACCCCCGGCATCAGGAATTCCTTTCCCGACACACAACAGCTCAATTTTAAAAACTAAAAAAGCACCATTTTTAATAATGAAATTTAACCCCGAATCCTTTCGTAGCACAAAAATCCATGAACCCGGCATCAGAAATTTCCTTCCCCAAACACCAAAACGGCTGAAAAATTAAAAACTACAAAAAGCACCATTTTTAAGCATGAAATTTGACCCTTAATCCCATTCTGAGGTCCATTTTTACATTTGGGTCAAAAAATTTTTTTCACCTCTGGAGCAAAAAAATCCGTCTCCCCGGCCACAGGAATTTCCTTCCCTTGATACGAAAACGGCTCAATTTTTGAAAACTAGACAAAGCACCATTTTTAAGCATGAAATTTAACCCCGAATCCCATTATTAGGTCCGTTTTTACATTTGGGTCAAAAAAAAAATTTTCACCTCTGGAGCAGAAAAATCCGTGACCACGGCATCAGGAATTTCCTTCCCTGGATACCAAAACGGCTCAATTTTTGAAAACTAGACAAAGCACCATTTTTAAGCATCAAATTTAATCCCAAATCCCATTCTGAGGTCCATTTTTATATTTGGGTCAAAAAAAGTTTTTCACCTCTGCAGCACAAGAATCCGTGATTCCGGCATCAGGGATTTTTTTCCCTGGATACCAAAACGGCTCAATTTTTGAAAACTAAAAAAAGCACCATTTTAAGCATGAAATTTAACCCCGAATCCCATTCTGAGGTCCATTTTTACATTTGGGTCAAAAAAAATTTTTCACCTCTGGAGCACATAAATCCGTGACCCCGGCATCAGGAATTTCCTTCCCTGGATGCCAAATTGGCTCAATTTTTGAAAACTAGAAAAAGCACCATTTTTAAGTATGAAATTTAACCCCGAATCCCATTTCCGGAGCACAAAAATCCGTAACCCCGGCATCAGGAATTTCCTAGCCCGGACACTAAAACGGCTCAATTTTTGAAAAGTAGAACAAGCACCATTTTTAAGCATGAAATTTAACCCCGAATCCCATTCTGAGGTCCGTTTTTACATTTGGGTCAAAAAAATTTTTTCATTTCCGGAGCACAAAAATACGTGACTGCAGCATCAGGAATTTCCCTCCCTGGATACCAAAACGACTCAATTTTTGAAACAGACAAATCACCATTTTTAAGCATGAAATTTAACCCCACATCCCATTCTGAGGTCCATTTTTACATTTGGGTCAAAAAAATTTTTTCACCTCTGGAGAAAAAAAATCCGTGACCCCGGCATCAGGAATTTCCTTCCCTGGATACCAAAACGGCTCAATTTTTGAAAACTAGACAAAGCACCATTTTTAAGCATCAAATTTAATCCCAAATCCCATTCTGAGGACTGTTTTTATATTTGGGTCAAAAAAGTTTTTCACCTCTGCAGCACAAGAATCCGTGACCCCGGCATCAGGAATTTCCTAGCCCGGACACTAAAACGGCTCAATTTTTGAAAACTAGAAAAAGCACCATTTTTAAGCATGAAATTTAACCCCGGATCCCATTTTGAGGTCGTTTTTTACATTTGGGTCAAAAAAATTTTTCACCTCTGGAAGCACAAAAATCCGTGACCCCGTCATCAGGAATTTCCTTCCCTGAATACAATGGGCTCAATTTTTTTGAAAACTAGAAAAGCACCATTTTAAGTATGAAATTTACCCCGATCCCATTTCCGGAGCACAAAATCCGTAGCCCGCGTCAGGAAATTTCTAGCCCGGACCTAAAACTCTCAATTTTTGAATAAGTAGAAAGCCCATTTTAAGCATGACATTTAACCCCGAATCCATCTGATGTCCGTTTTTACATTGTGTCAAAAAATTTTTCACTCTCTGGAGCAAAAAATCCATGACCCCGGCATCAGAATTTCCTTCCCTGGCTAACCCAAAACGCTCAATTTTTGAAAACTAGACAAAGCCACCATTTTCAGCCATCAAATTTAATCCCAATCCCATTCTGAGTCCATTTTTATATTTGGGTCAAAAAAAGTTTTTCACCTCTGCAGCACAAGAATCCGTGACCCCGGCATCAGGGATTTTCTTCCCTGGATACCAAAACGGCTCAATTTTTTAAAACTAAAAAAAGCACCATTTTTAAGCATCAAATTTTACCCCGAATCCCATTCTGAGGTCCATTTTTCCATTTGGGTCAAAAAAATTTTTTCACCTCTGGAGCACAAAAATCCGTGACCCCGGCATCAGGAATTTCCTTCCCTGGATACCAAATTGGCTCAATTTTTGAAAACTAGAAAAAGCACCATTTTTAAGTATGAAATTTAACCCCGAATCCCATTTCCGGAGCACAAAAATCCGTAACCCCGGCATCAGGAATTTCCTAGCCCGGACACTAAAACGGCTCAATTTTTGAAAAGTAGAAAAAGCACCATTTTTAAGCATGAAATTTAACCCCGAATCCCATTCTGAGTTCCGTTTTTACATTTGTGTCAAAAAAAATTTTTCACCTCTGGAGCCAAAAAATCCTGACCCCTGGCATCAGGATTTCCTTCCTGGATCCAAACGAAAACGCCTCCATTTTAAAACTAGAAAATCCCACATTTTTAAGCATGAAATTTAACCCAGATCCCATTCTGAGGTCCATTTTTACATTTGGTCAAAAAGTTTTTTTTTCTTCACCTTCTGAGAAAAAAATTCCGTGACCCCCGGGCATCATGGATTTTCTTCCCTGAAACCAAAACGGCTCATTTTTTGAAAACTAGAAAAAGCACAATTTTTAAGCATGAAATTTAACCCCGAATCCCATTCTGAGGTCCATTTTTACATTCGGATCAAAAAAATTTTTTCATCTCCAGAGCACAAAAATCTGTGAATCCGGCATCAGGAATTTCCTTCCCCTGACACCAAAACGGTTCAATTTTTGAAAACTAGAAGAAGCACCATTTTTAAGCATGAAATTTAACCCCGAATCCCTTTCTGAGGTCCGTTTTTACATTCGGGTCAAAACAATTTTTTCATCTCCGGAGCACAAAAATCTGTGACCCCGGCATCAGGAGTTTCCTTCCCCTGACACCAAAACGGCTCAATTTTAGAAAACTAGAAGAAGCACCATTTTTAAGCATGAAATTTAACCCCGAATCCCTTTCTGAGGTCCGTTTTTACATTCGGGTCAAAACAATTTTTTCATCTCCGGAGCACAAAAATCTGTGACCCCGGCATCAGGAGTTTCCTTCCCCTGACACCAAAACGGCTCAATTTTTGAAAACTAGAAGAAGCACCATTTTTAAGCATGAAATTTAACCCCGAATCCCTTTCTGAGGTCCCTTTTTACATTCGGGTCAAAACAATTTTTCACCTCTGGAGCAAAAAAATCCGTGACCCCTGCATCAGGGATTTCTTTCCCGGACAACAACAGCTCAATTTTTAAAAACTAGAAAGCACCATTTTTAAGTATTAATTTAACACACTCCGGAATCCCATTTCCGGAGCACAAAAATCCATGAACTCGGCATCAGAAATTTCCTTCCCCGAACACCAAAACGGCTGAAAAATTAAACACTACAAAAAGCACCATTTTTAAGCATGAAATTTGACCCTTAATCCCATTCTGAGGTCCATTTTTTCATTTGGGTCAAAAAAAAAATTTTCACCTCTGGAGCAGAAAAATCCGTGACCCCGGCGTCACGTATTTCCTTCCCTGGATACCGAAACGACTCAATTTTTAAAACTAGACAAATCACCATTTTTAAGCATGAAATTTAACCCAGATCCCATTCTGAGGTCCATTTTTACATTTGGGTCAAAAAAAATTTTTCACCTCTGGAGCAAAAAAATCCGTCACCGGGGCATCAGGAATTTCCTTTCCTGGATACCAAAACGGCTCAATTTTTGAAAACTAGACAAAGCACCATTTTTAAACATGAAATTTAACCCCGAATCCCATTCTGAGGTCCGTTTTTACATTTGGGTCAAAAAAATTTTTCATCTTTGGAGCAGCAAAATCTATGTCCCCGACATCAGGAATTTACTTCCCTAGATACCAAAACGGCTTAATTTTTGAAAATTAATAGAAGCACCATTTTTAAGCATGAAATTTAACCCCGAATCCCATTCTGAGGCCCTTTTTTACATTTGAGTAAAAAAAAAATTTCATCTTTGGAGCAGAAAAATCTATGACCCCGGGATCAGGAATTTCCTGAGCCCGGACACTAAAACGGCTCATTTTTGAAAACTAGAAAAAGCACCATTTTAAGCATGAATTTAACCCCGAATCCCATTCTGAGGCCCTTTTTTACATTTGGGTCAAAAAAAAATTTTTCACCTCTGAGCACAAAATCGTACCCGGGCATCAGTATTTCCTTCCCTGGATACCAAACGACTCATTTTGGAAAACGAGACAATCACCATTTTTAAGCATGAAATTTACCCAGATCCCATTCTGAGGTCCTTTTTACATTTGGGTCAAAAAATTTTCATCTTTGGAGCAGAAAAATCCATGACCCCGGCATCAGCAATTTCCTTCCCTGGATACCAAAACGGCTTAATTTTTGAAAATTAGAAGAAGCACCATTTTTAAGCCTGAAATTTAACCCCGAATCCCATTCTGAGGTCCGTTTTTACATTTGGGTCAAAAAAAATTTTTCACCTCTGGAGCATAAAAAACCGTGACCCCGGCATCAGGAATTTCCTTTCCCGGACAACAAAACAGCTCAATTTTTAAAAACTAGAAAAAGCACCATTTTTAAGTATGAAATTTAACCCCGAATCCCATTTCCGGAGCACAAAAATCCATGAACCCGGCATCAGAAATTGCCTTCCCCGAACACCAAAACGGCTGAAAAATTAAAAACTACAAAAAGCACCATTTTTAAGCATGAAATTTGACCCTTAATCCCATTCTGAGGTCCATTTTTACATTTGGGTCAAAAAAAATTTTCACCTCTGGAGCACAAAAATCCGTAACCCCGGCATCAGGAATTTCCTTCCCTGGATACCAAAACGACTCAATTTTTGAAAACTAGACAAATCACCATTTTTAAGCATGAAATTTAAACCAGATCCCATTCTGAGGTCCATTTTTACATTTGGGTCAAAAAAAAATTTTCACCTCTGGAGCAAAAAAATCCGTGACCCCGGCATCAGGGATTTTCTTCCCTGGATATCAAAACGGCTCAATTTTTGAAAACTAGAAAAAGCACCATTTTTAAGCATCAAATTTAATCCCAAATCCCATTCTGAGGACCGTTTTTACATTTGGGTCAAAAAAAATTTTTCATCTCTGGAGCAAAAAAATCCGTGACCCCGGCATCAGGAATTTCCTTCCCTGGATACCAAAACGGCTCAATTTTTGAAAACTAGACAAAGCACCATTTTTAAGCATCAAATTTAATCCCAAATCCCATTCTGAGGTCCGTTTTTATATTTGTGTCAAAAAAAGTTTTTCACCTCTGCAGCACAAGAATCCGTGACCCCGGCATCATGGATTTTCTTCCCTGGATACCAAAACGGCTCAATTTTTGAAAACTAAAAAAAGCACCATTTTTAAGCATGAAATTTAACCCCGAATCCCATTCTGAGGTCCATTTTTACATTTGGGTCAAAAAAAAAATTTCACCTCTGGAGCACATAAATCCGTGACCCCGGCATCAGGAATTTCCTTCCCTGGATACCAAATTGGCTCAATTTTTGAAAACTAGAAAAAGCACCATTTTTAAGTATGAAATTTAACCCCGAATCCCATTTCCGGAGCACAAAAATCCGTAACCCCGGCATCAGGAATTTCCTAGCCCGGACACTAAAACGGCTCAATTTTTGAAAAGTAGAAAAAGCACCATTTTTAAGCATGAAATTTAACCCCGAATCCCATTCTGAGTTCCGTTTTTACATTTGTGTCAAAAAAAATTTTTCACCTCTGGAGCAAAAAAATCCATGACCCCGGCATCAGGAATTTCCTTCCCTGGATACCAAAACGACTCAATTTTTAAAACTAGACAAATCAACATTTTTAAGCATGAAATTTAACCCAGATCCCATTCTGAGGTCCATTTTTACATTTGGGTCAACAAATTTTTTCACCTCTGGAGAAAAAAAATCCGTGACCCCGGCATCAGGGATTTTCTTCCCTGGATACCAAAACGGCTCAATTTTTGAAAACTAGAAAAAGCACCATTTTTAAGCATCAAATTTAATCCCAAATCCCATTCTGAGGTCCATTTTTATATTTGGGTCAAAAAAAGTTTTTCACCTCTGCAGCACAAGAATCCGTGACCCCGGCATCAGGGATTTTCCTTCCCTGGATACCAAAACGGCTCAATTTTTGAAAACTAGAAGAAGCACCATTTTTAAGCATGAAATTTAACCCCAAATCTGATTCTGAGGTCCGTTTTTAAATTTCAGTCAAAAAAAAATTTGCATCTTTGGAGCAGAAAAATCCATGACCCCGGCATCAGGAATTTCTTCCCTGTATACCAAAACGGCTTAATTTTTGAAAATTAGAAGAAGCACCATTTTTAACCATGAAATTTAACCCCGAATCCCATTCTGAGGTCCGTTTTTACATTTCAGTCAAAAAAAAATTTTCATCTTTGGAGCAGAAAAATCCATGACCCCGGCATCAGGAATGTCCTTCCCTGGATACCAAAACGGCTCAATTTTTGAAAAGTAGAAAAAGCACCATTTTTAAGCATGAAATTTAACCCCGAATCCCATTCTGAGGTCCGTTTTTACATTTGTGTCAAAAAAATTTTTTCACCTCTGGAGCAAAAAAATCCATGACCCCGGCATCAGGAATTTCCTTCCCTGGATACCAAAACGACTCAATTTTTAAAACTAGACAAATCAACATTTTTAAGCATGAAATTTAACCCAGATCCCATTCTGAGGTCCATTTTTACATTTGGGTCAAAAAATTTTTTCACCTCTGGAGAAAAAAAATCCGTGACCCCGGCATCAGGGATTTTCTTCCCTGGATACCAAAACGGCTCAATTTTTGAAAACTAGAAAAAGCACCATTTTTAAGCATGAAATTTAACCCCGAATCCCATTCTGAGGTCCATTTTTACATTTGGGTCAAAAAAATTTTTTCACCTCTGGAGCACAAAAATCCGTGACCCCGGCATCAGGAATTTCCTTCCCTGGATACCAAATTGGCTCAATTTTTGAAAACTAGAAAAAGCACCATTTTTAAGTATGAAATTTAACCCCGAATCCCATTTCCGGAGCAAAAAAATCCGTAACCCCGGCATCAGGAATTTCCTAGCCCGGACACTAAAACGGCTCAATTTTTGAAAACTAGAAAAAGCACCATTTTTAAGCATGAAATTTAACCCCGAATCCCATTCTGAGGTCCATTTTTACATTTGGGTCAAAAAAAATTTTTCACCTCTGGAGCAAAAAAATCCATGACCCCGGCATCAGGAATTTCCTTCCCTGTATACCAAAACGACTCAATTTTTAAAACTAGACAAATCAACATTTTTAAGCATGAAATTTAACCCAGATCCCATTCTGAGGTCCATTTTTACATTTGGGTCAAAAAATTTTTTCACCTCTGGAGAAAAAAAATCCGTGACCCGGCTATCAGGATTTCTTCCCTGGGATACCAAAAAGGCTCAATTTTGAAAACTAGAAAAAGCAATTTTTAAGCATTTTTTCTTTTCAATTTAACCCGAATCCAATTCCTGAGTGTCCGTTTTACATTTGGGTCAAAAAAAAAATTTCACCTCTGGAGCACATAAATCCGTGACCCCGGCATCAGGAATTTCCTTCCCTGGATACCAAATTGGCTCAATTTTTGAAAACTAGAAAAAGCACCATTTTTAAGTATGAAATTTAACCCCGAATCCCATTTCCGGAGCACAAAAATCCGTAACCCCGGCATCAGGAATTTCCTAGCCCGGACACTAAAACGGCTCAATTTTTGAAAACTAGAAAAAGCACCATTTTTAAGCATGAAATTTAACCCCGGATCCCATTTTGAGGTCCGTTTTTACATTTGGGTCAAAAAAAAATTTTCACCTTTGGAGCAAAAAAATCCGTGACCCCGGCATCAGGAATTTCCTTCCCTGGATACAAAAACGACTCAATTTTTGAAAACTAGACAAATCACCATTTTTAAGCATGAAATTTAACCCAGATCCCATTCTGAGGTCCATTTTTACATTTCGGTCAAAAAAAATTTTTCACCTCTGGAGCAAAAAAATACGTGACCCCGGCATCAGGAATTCCTTTCCTGGATACCAATTGGTCAATTTTTGAAAAACTAAGACAAAGCCCCACCCCCCCCCAATTTTTTTTTTTTTTTTTTAAGCATCAAATGTCATCCCAAATCCAATTCTGAGGTCATTTGGGTCAAAAAAAAGTTTTCACCTCTCAGCACAAGAATCGTGACCCCGGCATCAGGGATTTTCTTCCCTGGATACCAAAACGGCTCAATTTTTGAAAACTAGACAAAGCACCATTTTTAAGCATCAAATTTAATCCCGAATCCCATTTTGAGGTCCGTTTTTACATTTGGGTCAAAAAAAAGTTTTCACCTCTGGAGCAAAAAAATCTGTCACCCCGGCAACAGGAATTTCCTTCCCTGGATACCAAAAAGGCTCAATTTTTGAAAACTAGAAAAAGCACCATTTTTAAGCATGAAATATAACCCCGAATTCCATTCTGAGGTCCATTTTTACATTTGGGTCAAAAAAATTTTTTCACCTCTGGAGCACAAAAAATCCGTGACCCCGGCATGAGAAATCTCCTTCCCCGAACACCAAAACGGCTGAAAAATGAAAAACTAGAAAAAGCACCATTTTTAAGCATGAAATTTAATCCCGAATCCCATTCTGAGGTCCGTTTTTACATTTGGGTCAAAAAAATTTTTTCACCTCTGGAGCAAAAAATCCGTCACCCCGGAGTCACGGATTATCTTCCCGGAACCAAAACGACTCCATTTGAAACACGAGACAAGATCACCATTTTAAGTCATTGAAATTTAACCAGATCCAATTCTGAGGCAATTTTTACATTTGGCGTCAAAAAAAATTTTTTCACCTCTGGAGCAAAAAAATTCGTGACCCGGCATCAGGAATTTCCTTACCTGGATCCAAAACGGGTCCAATTTGGAAAACTAGACAAAGCACCATTTTTAAGCATCAAATTTGTTATCCCAAATCCCATTCTGTAGGTCAATTTATATTTGGGTTCCAAAAGTGTTTCACCTCGCCAGCACAAGAATCCGTGACCCCGGCATCAGGGATTTTCTTACCTGGATACCAAAACGGCTCAATTTTTGAAAAGTAGAAAAAGCACCATTTTTAAGCATGAAATTTAACCCCGAATCCCATTCTGAGGTCCGTTTTTACATTTGGGTCAAAAAAAATTTTTCACCTCTGGAGCACAAAAATCCGTGACCCCGGCGTCAGGAATTTCCTAGCCCGGAAACTAAAACGGCTCAATTTTTGAAAACTAGAAAAAGCACCATTTTTAAGCATGAAATTTAACCCCGAATCCCATTCTGAGGTCCGTTTTTACATTTGGGTCAAAAAATTTTTTTCCCCTCTGGAGCACAAAAATCCGTAACCCCGGCATCAGGAATTTCCGAGCCCGGACACTAAAATGGCTCAATTTTTGAAAACTAGAAAAAGCACCATTTTTAAGCATGAAATTTTACCCCGAATCCCATTCTGAGGTCCATTTTTACATTTGGGTCAAAAAAAATTTTTCACCTCTGGAGCAAAAAAATCCGTGACCCCGGCATCAGGAATTTCCTTCCCTGGATACCAAAAAGGCTCAATTTTTGAAAACTAGACAAATCACCATTTTTAAGCATGAAATTTAACCCAGATCCCATTCTGAAAGTCTATTATTACATTTGGGTCAAAAAAAAAATCACTTCCACAGCACAAAAATCCGTGAGCTGGTATCAGGAATTACCTTCCCCAGACACCAAAACGGCTCAATTATTAAAAACTAGTAAAAGCACCATTTCTAAGCATGAAATTTAACCCCGAATCCCATTCTGAGCTCCGTTTTTAAATTTGCGTCCCAACTAAATGTTTTCAGCTCCGGAGCACAAAAATCCGTGACCCTGGCATCAGGAATTTCCTTCCCTGAACACCAAAACAGCTCAATTTTTAAAAACTAGAAAAAACACCATTTTTCACCATGAAATTTAACCCTGAATCCCTGTCTGAGGTCCTTTTTTACATTTGGGTCAAAAAAATTTTTTTTATCTCCGGAGCACAAAAATTCATGACCCTGGCATCAGGAATTTCCTTCCCCGAACACCAAAACGGCTGAAAGATTAAAAACTACAAAAAGCACCATTTTTAAGCATGAAATTTAACCCAGATCCCATTCTGAGGTCCATTTTTACATTTGGGTCAAAAAAAAATTTTCACCTCTGGAGCAAAAAAATCCGTGACCCCGGCATCAGGAATTTCCTTCCCTGGGATACCAAAATGGCTCAATTTTTGAAAACTAGACAAAGCACCATTTTTAAGCATGAAATTTAACCCCGAATCCCATTCTGAGGTCCGTTTTTACATTTGGGTCAAAAAAAAAATTTTCACCTCTGGAGCTGAAAAATCCGTGACCCCGGCGTCAGGGATTTCCTTCCCTGGATACCAAAACGGCTCAATTTTTGAAAACTAGACAAAGCACCATTTTTAAGCATGAAATTTAACCCCGAATCCCATTCTGAGGTCCGTTTTTACATTTGGGTCAAAAAAAAAATTTTCACCTCTGGAGCAGAAAAATCCGTGACCCCGGCGTCAGGGATTTCCTTCCCTGGATACCAAAACGACTCAGTTTTTGAAAACTAGACAAAGCACCATTTTTAAGCATGAAATTTAACCCCGAATCCCATTCTGAGCTCCGTTTTTAAATTTGCGTCCCAAAAAAATGTTTTCAACTCCGGAGCACAAAAATCCGTGACCCTGGTATCAGGAATTTCCTTCCCTGAACACCAAAACAGCTCAATTTTTAAAAACTAGAAAAAGCACCATTTTTTAGCATGAAATTTAACCCTGAATCCCATTTCCGGAGCAAAAAAATCCGTGACCCCGGCATCAGGAATTTCCTTCCCTGAACACCAAAACAGCTCAATTTTTGAAAACTAGACAAATCACCATTTTTAAGCATGAAATTTCACCCAGATCCCATTCTGAGGTCCATTTTTACATTTGGGTCAAAAAAAAATTTTTAACCTCTGGAGCACAAAAATTCATGACCCTGGCATCAGGAATTTCCTTCCCCGAACACCAAAACAGCTCAATTTTTAAAAACTAGAAAAAGCACCATTTTTAAGTATGAAATTTAACCCCAAATCCCATTTCCAGAGCACAAAAATCCATGAATCCGGCATCAGAAATTTCCTTCCCCGAACAACAAAACGGCTGAAAAATTAAAAACTACAAAAAGCACCATTTTTAAGCATGAAATTTGACCCTTAATCCCATTGTGAGGTCAGTTTTTACATTTGGGTCAAAAAAAATTTCACCTCCAGAGCAGAAAAATCCGTGACATCAGGAATTTCCTTCCCCGATCACCAAAACAGCTCAATTTTTAAAAACTAGAAAAAGCACCATTTTTAAGTATGAAATTTAACCCCAAATCCCATTTCCGGAGCTCAAAAATCCATGAACCCGGCATCAGAAATTTCCTTCCCCGAACACCAAAACGGCTGAAAAATTAAAAACTACAAAAAGCACCATTTTTAAGCATGAAATTTGACCCTTAATCCCATTCTGAGGTCCGTTTTTACATTTGGGTCAAAAAAAAATTTTTCACCTCTGGAGCACAAAAATCCGTGACCCCGGCATCAGGGATTTCCTTCCCTTGATACGAAAACGGCTCAATTTTTGAAAACTAGACAAAGCACCATTTTTAAGCATGAAATTTAACCCCAAATCCCATTATTAGGTCCGTTTTTACATTTGGGTCAAAAAAAAAATTTTCACCTCTTGAGCAGAAAAATCCGTGACCCCGGCGTCACGGATTTCCTTCCCTGGATACCAAAACGACTCAATTTTTGAAAACTAGACAAATCACCATTTTTAAGCAT
Source organism: Crotalus tigris (assembly GCF_016545835.1). Classification (NCBI taxonomy): domain Eukaryota; kingdom Metazoa; phylum Chordata; class Lepidosauria; order Squamata; family Viperidae; genus Crotalus; species Crotalus tigris. Next base: position 12,743 of record NW_024098903.1, read on the forward strand.
GAAATTTAACCCAGATCCCATTCTGAGGTCCATTTTTACATTTGGGTCAAAAAAATTTTTTCACCTCTGAAGCAAAAAAATCCGTGACCCCGGCATCAGGAATTTCCTTCCCTGGATACCAAAACGGCTCACTTTTTGAAAACTAGACAAAGCACCATTTTTAAGCATCAAATTTAATCCCAAATCCCATTCTGAGGACCGTTTTTATATTTGGGTCAAAAAAAGTTTTTCACCTCTGAAGCACAAGAATCCGTGATCCCGGCATCAGGAATTTCCTAGCCCGGAAACTAAAACGGCTCAATTATTGAAAACTAGAAAAAGCACCATTTTTAAGCATGAAATTTAACCCCGAATCCCATTCTGAGGTCCGTTTTTACATTTGTGTCAAAAAAAAAATTTCACTTCTGGAGAAAAAAAATCCATGATCCCGGCATCAGGAATTTCTTTCCGTGGATACCAAAACGGCTCAATTTTTGAAAACTAGACAAAGCACCATGTTTAAGCATCAAATTTAAACCCAAATCCCATTCTGAGGACCGTTTTTACATTTGGGTCAAAAAAATTTTTCACCTCTGGAGCACAAAAATCCGTGACCCCGGCATCAGGAATTTCCTTTCCCGGACAACAAAACAGCTCAATTTTTAAAAACTAGAAAAAGCACCATTTTTAAGTATGAAATTTAACCCCAAATCCCATTTCCGGAGCTCAAAAATCCATGAACCCGGCATCAGAAATTTCCTTCCCCGAACACCAAAACGGCTGAAAAATTAAAAACTACAAAAAGCACCATTTTTAAGCATGAAATTTGACCCTTAATCCCATTCTGAGGTCCGTTTTTACATTTGGGTCAAAAAAAAATTTTTCACCTCTGGAGCACAAAAATCCGTGACCCCGGCATCAGGGATTTCCTTCCCTTGATACGAAAACGGCTCAATTTTTGAAAACTAGACAAAGCACCATTTTTAAGCATGAAATTTAACCCCGAATCCCATTATTAGGTCCGTTTTTACATTTGGGTCAAAAAAAAAATTTTCACCTCTGGAGCAGAAAAATCCGTGACCCCGGCGTCACGGATTTCCTTCCCTGGATACCAAAACGACTCAATTTTTGAAAACTAGACAAATCACCATTTTTAAGCATGAAATTTAACCCAGATCCCATTCTGAGGTCCATTTTTACATTTGGGTCAAAAAAATTTTTTCACCTCTGAAGCAAAAAAATCCGTGACCCCGGCATCAGGAATTTCCTTCCCTGGATACCAAAACGGCTCACTTTTTGAAAACTAGACAAAGCACCATTTTTAAGCATCAAATTTAATCCCAAATCCCATTCTGAGGACCGTTTTTATATTTGGGTCAAAAAAAGTTTTTCACCTCTGCAGCACAAGAATCCGTGATCCCGGCATCAGGAATTTCCTAGCCCGGAAACTAAAACGGCTCAATTATTGAAAACTAGAAAAAGCACCATTTTTAAGCATGAAATTTAACCCCGAATCCCATTCTGAGGTCCGTTTTTACATTTGGGTCAAAAAAAAAATTTCACTTCTGGAGAAAAAAAATCCATGATCCCGGCATCAGGAATTTCTTTCCGTGGATACCAAAACGGCTCAATTTTTGAAAACTAGACAAAGCACCATGTTTAAGCATCAAATTTAAACCCAAATCCCATTCTGAGGACTGTTTTTACATTTGGGTCAAAAAAAATTTTCACCTCTGGAGCACAAAAATCCGTGACCCCGGCATCAGGAATTTCCTTTCCCGGACAACGAAACAGCTCAATTTTTAAAAACTAGAAAAAGCACCATTTTTAAGTATGAAATTTAACCCCAAATCCCATTTCCGGAGCACAAAAATCCATGAACTCGGCATCAGAAATTTCCTTCCCCGAACACCAAAACGGCTGAAAAATTAAACACTACAAAAAGCACCATTTTTAAGCATGAAATTTGACCCTTAATCCCATTCTGAGGTCCATTTTTACATTTGGGTCAAAAAAAAAATTTTCATCTCTGGAGCAGAAAAATCCGTGATCCCGGCGTCACGGATTTCCTTCCCTGGATACCAAAACGACTCAATTTTTAAAACTAGACAAATCACCATTTTTAAGCATGAAATTTAACCCAGATCCCATTCTGAGGTCCATTTTTACATTTGGGTCAAAAAAAATTTTTCACCTCTGGAGCAAAAAATTCCGTGACCCCGGCATCAGGAATTTCCTTCCCTGGATACCAAATTGGCTCAATTTTTGAAAACTAGACAAAGCACCATGTTTAAGCATCAAATTTAATCCCAAATCCCATTCTGAGGACCGTTTTTACATTTGGGTCAAAAAAAATTTTTCACCTCTGGAGCACAAAAATCCGTGACCCCGGCATCAGGAATTTCCTTTCCCGGCCAACAAAACAGCTCAATTTTTAAAAACTAGAAAAAGCACCATTTTTAAGTATGAAATTTAACCCCGAATCCCATTTCCGGAGCACAAAAATCCATGAACCCGGCATCAGAAATTTCCTTCCCCGAACACCAAAACGGCTGAAAAATTAAAAACTACAAAAAGCACCATTTTTAAGCATGAAATTTGACCCTTAATCCCATTCTGAGGTCATTTTTACATTTGGGTCAAAAAAATTTTTTTCACCTCTGGAGCACAAAAATCCGTGACCCCGGCATCAGGGATTTCCTTCCCTGGATACCAAAACGGCTCAATTTTTGAAAACTAGACAAATCACCATTTTTAAGCCTGAAATTTAACCCGGATCCCATTCTGAGGTCCATTTTTACATTTGGGTCAAAAAAATTTTTTCACCTCTGGAGCAAAAAAATCCGTATCCCCGGCCACAGGAATTTCCTTCCCTTGATACGAAAACGGCTCAATTTTTGAAAACTAGAAAAAGCACCATTTTTAAGCATGAAATTTAACCCCGAATCCCATTCTGAGGTCCGTTTTTACATTTGGGTCAAAAAAATTTTTTCACCTCTGGAGCACAAAAATCCGTAACCCCGGCATCAGGAATTTCCTAGCCTGGACACTAAAACGGCTCAATTTTTGAAAACTAGACAAATCACCATTTTTAAGCATGAAATTTAACCCAGATCCCATTCTGAGGTCCATTTTTACATTTGGGTCAAAAAAAATTTTTCACCTCTGGAGCAAAAAAATCCATGACCCCGGGATCAGGAATTTCCTTCCCTGGATACCAAAACGACTCAATTTTTGAACACTAGACAAATCACCATTTTTAAGCATGAAATTTAACCCAGATCCCATTCTGAGGTCCATTTTTACATTTGGGTCAAAAAAAAATTTTCACCTCTGGAGCAAAAAAATCCGTGACCCCGGCATCAGGGATTTTCTTCCTTGGATATCAAAACGGCTCAATTTTTGAAAACTAGAAAAAGCACCATTTTTAAGCATCAAATTTAATCCCAAATCCCATTCTGAGGACCGTTTTTACATTTGAGTCAAAAAAAATTTTTCACCTCTGGAGCACAAAAATCCGTGACCCCGGCATCAGGAATTTCCTTTCCCGGACAACAAAACAGCTCAATTTTTAAAAACTAGAAAAAGCACCATTTTTAAAGTATGAAATTTACCCCGAATCCATTTCCGGATCACAAAAATCCATGACCCCGGCATCAGGAATTTCCTAGCCCGGACACTAAACGGCTCAATTTTTGATAACTAGAAAAAGCACCATTTTTAAGCATGAAATTTAACCCCAAATCCCATTCTGAGGTCCGTTTTTACATTTGGGTCAAAAAAAATTTTTCACCTCTGGAGCACAAAAATCCGTGACCCCGGCATCAGGAATTTCCTAGCCCGGACACTAAAACGGCTCAATTTTTGAAAACTAGAAAAAGTACCATTTTTAAGCATGAAATTTAACCCCGGATCCCATTCTGAGGTCCGTTTTTTTTTTTTTTTTTTTTTTTTTTTTTTTTTTTTTTTTTTTTTTTTTTTTACATTGGGTCCAAAAAAAAACAATTTTTCACCTCTGACAAAAAAATCCGTGACCCCGGCATCAGGGATTTCCTTCCCTGGATCCAAAACGCCAATTTTTTTGAAAACTCGACAAATCACACCATTTCTAAGCATTAATTTTAACCCCGGATCCCATTCTGAGGTCCATTTTACATTTGGGTCAAAAAAAAATTCCATCTCTGGAGCACAACAATCCGTAACCCCGGCATCAGGAATTTCCTAGCCCGGACACTAAAACGGCTCAATTTTTGAAAACTAGAAAAAGCACCATTTTTAAGCATGAAATTTTACCCCGAATCCCATTCTGAGGTCCGTTTTTACATTTGGGTCAAAAAAAGTTTTTCACCTCTGCAGCACAAAAATCCGTGACCCCGGCATCAGGAATTTCCTAGCCTGGACACTAAAACGGCTCAATTTTTGAAAACTAGACAAATCACCATTTTTAAGAATGAAATTTAACCCAGATCCCATTCTGAAAGTCTGTTATTACATTTGGGTCAAAAAAAAAATCACTTCCAGAGCACAAAAATCCGTGAGCTGGTATCAGGAATTTCCTTCCCTGAACACCAAAACAGCTCAATTTTTAAAAACTAGAAAAAGCACCATTTTTAAGCATGAAATTTAACCCCGAATCCCATTTCCGGAGCACAAAAATCCATGAACCCGGCATCAGGAATTTCCTTCCCTGAATACCAAAACAGCTCAATTTTTGAAAACTAGAAAAAACACCATTTTTCACCATGAAATTTAACCCTGAATCCCTGTCTGAGGTTCTTTTTTACATTTGGGTCAAAAAAAATTTTTTTATCTCCGGAGCACAAAAATTCATGACCCTGGCATCAGGAATTTCCTTCCCCGAACACCAAAACGGCTGAAAGATTAAAAACTACAAAAAGCACCATTTTTAAGCATGAAATTTGACCCTTAATCCCATTCTGAGGTCCGTTTTTACATTTGGGTCAAAAAAAAATTTTCACCTCTGGAGCACAAAAATACGTGACCGCGGCATCAGCAATTTCCTTCCCTGGATACCAAAACGGCTCAATTTGTGAAAACTAGAAAAAGCACAATTTTAAGCATGAAATTTAACCCCGAATCCCATTCTGAGGTCCGTTTTTACATTTGGGTCAAAAAAATTTTTTCATCTCTGGAGCACAAAAATCCGTAACCCCGGCATCAGGAATTTCCTAGCCCGGACACTAAAACGGCTCAATTTTTGAAAACTAGAAAAAGCCCCATTTTTAAGCATGAAATTTTACCCCGAATCCCATTCTGAGGTCCGTTTTTACATTTGGGTCAAAAAAAATTTTTCACATCTGGAGCAAAAAAATCCATGACCCCGGCATCAGGGATTTCCTTCCCTGGATACCAAAACAGCTCAATTTTTGAAAACTAGACAAATCACCATTTCTAAGCATGAAATTTAACCCGGATCCCATTCTGAGGTCCATTTTTACATTTGGGTCAAAAAAAAATTTTCATCTCTGGAGCACAAAAATCCGTAACCCCGGCATCAGGAATTTCCTAGCCCGGACACTAAAACGGCTCAATTTTTGAAAACTAGAAAAAGCACCATTTTTAAGCATGAAATTTTACCCGAATCCCATTCTGAGGTCCGTTTTTACATTTGGGTCAAAAAAAAATTTTGACCTCTGGAGAAAAAAAAATCCGTGACCCCGGCATCAGGAATTTCCTTCCCTGGATACCAAAAAGGCTCAATTTTCAAAACTAGACAAATCACCATTTTTAAGCATGAAATTTAACCCAGATCCCATTCTGAAAGTCTGTTATTACATTTGGGTCAAAAAAAAAATCACTTCCAGAGCACAAAAATCCGTGAGCTGGTATCAGGAATTTCCTTCCCTGAACACCAAAACAGCTCAATTTTTAAAAACTAGAAAAAGCACCATATTTAAGCATGAAATTTAACCCCGAATCCCATTTCCGGAGCACAAAAATCCATGAACCCGGCATCAGGAATTTCCTTCCCTGAATACCAAAAAAGCTCAATTTTTGAAAACTAGAAAAAACATCATTTTTCACCATGAAATTTAACCCTGAATCCCTGTCTGAGGTCCTTTTTTACATTTGGGTCAAAAAAAATTTTTTTATCTCCGGAGCACAAAAATTCATGACCCTGGCATCAGGAATTTCCTTCCCCGAACACCAAAACGGCTGAAAGATTAAAAACTACAAAAAGCACCATTTTTAAGCATGAAATTTGACCCTTAATCCCATTCTGAGGTCCGTTTTTACATTTGGGTCAAAAAAAATTTTTCACCTCTGGAGCACAAAAATCCGTGACCCCGGCATCAGGAATTTCCTAGCCCGGACACTAAAACGGCTCAATTTTTTAAAACTAGAAAAAGCACCATTTTTAAGCATGAAATTTAACCCCGAATCCCATTCTGAGGTCCGTTTTTACATTTGGGTCAAAAAAATTTTTTCATCTCTGGAGCACAAAAATCCGTAACCCCGGCATCAGGAATTTCCTAGCCCGGACACTAAAACGGCTCAATTTTTGAAAACCAGAAAAAGCACCATTTTTAAGCATGAAATTTGACCCTTAATCCCATTCTGAGGTCCGTTTTTACATTTGGGTCAAAAAAAATTTTTGCACCTCTGGAGCACAAAAATCCGTGACCCCGGCATCAGGGATTTCCTTCCCTGGATACCAAAACAGCTCAATTTTTGAAAACTAGACAAATCACCATTTCTAAGCATGAAATTTAACCCGGATCCCATTCTGAGGTCCATTTTTACATTTGGGTCAAAAAAAATTTTTCACCTCTGGAGCAAAAAAATCCATGACCCCGGCATCAGGATTTTCCTTCCCTGGATACCAAAACGGCTCAATTTTTGAAAACTAGACAAAGCACCATTTTTAAGAATCAAATTTAACCCCGAATCCCAGTCTGAGCTCCGTTTTTAAATTTGCGTCCCAAAAAAATGTTTTCAGCTCCGGAGCACAAAAATCCGTGACCCTGGTATCAGGAATTTCCTTCCCTGAACACCAAAACAGCTCAATTTTTAAAAACTAGAAAAAGCACCATTTTTTAGCATGAAATTTAACCCTGAATCCCATTTCCGGAGCAAAAAAAACCGTGACCCCGGCATCAGGAATTTCCTTCCCTGGATACCAAAAAGGCTCAATTTTTGAAAACTAGACAAATCACCATTTTTAAGCATGAAATTTAACCCAGATCCCATTCTGAAAGTCTGTTATTACATTTGGGTCAAAAAAAAAAATCACTTCCAGAGCACAAAAATCCGTGAGCTGATATCAGGAATTACCTTCCCCAGACACCAAAACGGCTCAATTATTAAAAACTAGTAAAAGCACCATTTCTAAGCATGAAATTTAACCCCGAATCCCATTCTGAGCTCCGTTTTTAAATTTGCGTCCCAACAAAATGTTTTCAGCTCCGGAGCACAAAAATCCGTGACCCTGGAATCAGGAATTTCCTTCCCTGAACACCAAAACAGCTCAATTTTTAAAAACTAGAAAAAGCACCATTTTTAAGCATGAAATTTAACCCTGAATCCCTGTCTGAGGTCCTTTTTTACATTTGGGTCAAAAAAAAATTTTTTATCTCCGGAGCACAAAAATTCATGACCCTGGCATCAGGAATTTCCTTCCCCGAACACCAAAATGGCTGAAAGATTAAAAACTACAAAAAGCACCATTTTTAAGCATGAAATTTGACCCTTAATCCCATTCTGAGGTCCGTTTTTACATTTGGGTCAAAAAAATTTTTTGCACCTCTGGAGCACAAAAATCCGTGACCCCGGCAACAGGGATTTCCTTCCCTGGATACCAAAACAGCTCAATTTTTGAAAACTAGACAAATCACCATTTCTAAGCATGAAATTTAACCCGGATCCCATTCTGAGGTCCATTTTTACATTTGGGTCAAAAAAAATTTTTCACTCTGGAGCAAAAAAATCCGTGACCCCGGCATCAGGATTTTCCTTCCCTGGATACCAAAACGGCTCAATTTTTGAAAACTAGACAAAGCACCATTTTTAAGAATCAAATTTAACCCCGAATCCCATTCTGAGCTCCGTTTTTAAATTTGCGTCCCAAAAAAATGTTTTCAGCTCCGGAGCACAAAAATCCGTGACCCTGGTATCAGGAATTTCCTTCCCTGAACACCAAAACAGCTCAATTTTTAAAAACTAGAAAAAGCACCATTTTTTAGCATGAAATTTAACCCTGAATCCCATTTCCGGAGCAAAAAAATCCGTGACCCCGGCATCAGGAATTTCCTTCCCTGGATACCAAAAAGGCTCAATTTTTGAAAACTAGACAAATCACCATTTTTAAGCATGAAATTTAACCCAGATCCCATTCTGAAAGTCTGTTATTACATTTGGGTCAAAAAAAAAATCACTTCCAGAGCACAAAAATCCGTGAGCTGGTATCAGGAATTACCTTCCCCAGACACCAAAACGGCTCAATTATTAAAAACTAGTAAAAGCACCATTTCTAAGCATGAAATTTAACCCCGAATCCCATTCTGAGCTCCGTTTTTAAATTTGCGTCCCAACAAAATGTTTTCAGCTCCGGAGCACAAAAATCCGTGACCCTGGAATCAGGAATTTCCTTCCCTGAACACCAAAACAGCTCAATTTTTAAAAACTAGAAAAAGCACCATTTTTAAGCATGAAATTTAACCCCGAATCCCCTTTCCGGAGCACAAAAATCCATGAACCCGGCATCAGGAATTTCCTTCCCTGAATACCAAAAAAGCTCAATTTTTGAAAACTAGAAAAAACACCATTTTTCACCATGAAATTTAACCCTGAATCCCTGTCTGAGGTCCTTTTTTACATTTGGGTCAAAAAAAAATTTTTTAACTCCGGAGCACAAAAATTCATGACCCTGGCATCAGGAATTTCCTTCCCCGAACACCAAAACAGCTCAATTTTTAAAAACTGGAAAAAGCACCATTTTTAAGTATGAAATTTAACCCAGATACCATTCTGAGGTCCATTTTTACATTTGGGTCAAAAAAAAATTTTCACCTCTGGAGCAAAAAAATCCGTGACCCCGGCATCAGGAATTTCCTTCCCTGGATACCAAAA
>NW_024098904.1:0-6173 GCF_016545835.1 Crotalus tigris
ACGGCTCAATGTTTGAAAACTAGAAGAAGCACCATTTTTAGCATGAAATTTAACCCCGAATCCCATTCTGAGGTCCGTTTTTAGATTTCAGTCAAAAAAAAAATTTTCATCTCTGGAGCACAAAAATCCGTGACCCCGGCATCAGGAATTTCCTTCCCCGGACACTAAAACGGCTCAATTTTTGAAAAGTAGAAGAAGCACCCTTTTTAAGCATGAAATTTAACCCCGAATCCCACTCTGAGGTCCATTTTTACATTTAGGGTCAAAAAAATTTTTTCACCTCTGGAGCACAAACATCCGTGACCCCGGCATCAGGGATTTCCTTCCCTAGATACCAAAACAGCTCAATATTTGAAAACTACAAAAAGCACCATTTTAAGGCACAAATGTAATCCCAAATCATTTGAGGTCCATTTTGTAATGGGTCAAAAAAAGTTTTGACCTCTGGAGCAAACAAATCCGTGATGACCCCGGCACAGATATTCCTAGCCCGGAACCTTAAAACGGCTCAATTTTGAAACTAGAAACAAGCACCCATTTTTAAGCATGAAATTTAACACAAATCCCATTTCGGAGCAACAAAAATCCACGACCGAACAGGAATTTCCTTCCCTGAACACAAAAACAGCTCAATTTTTAAAAACTAGAAAAAGCACCATTTTTTAGCATGAAATTTAACCCCGAATCCCATTTCTGGAGCACAAAAATCCATGAACCCGGCATCAGAAATTTCCTTCCACGAACACCAAAACGGCTGAAAAATTAAAAACTAGAAAAAGCACCATTTTTAAGAATGAAATTTGACGCTTAATCCCATTCTGAGGTCAGTTTTTACATCTGGGTGAAAAAAAATTTCACCTCCAGAGCAGAAAAATCCGTGAGCTGGCATCAGGAATCATCTTCCCCAGACACCAAAATGGCTCAATTCTTAAAAACTAGAAAAAGCACCATTTCTACGCATGAAATTTAACCCCGAATCCCATTCTGAGGTCTGTTTTTAAAATTATGTCCCCCAAAAAAATTTTCAGCTCCGGAAAACAAAAATCCGTGACCCCGGCATCAGGAATTTCCTTCCCTGAACACCAAAACAGCTCAATTTTTAAAAACTAGAGAAAGCACCATTTCTAAGCATGAAATTTAACCCCGAATCCCATTCTGAGGTCCGTTTAAATTGATAGTACCCCCAAAGAATTTTCACCTTGGAGAAAAAAAACCGTCACCCCGGCGTCACGGATTTCCTTCCCTGGATACCAAAACGACTCAATTTTGAAAACTAGACAAATCACCATTTTTAAGCATGAAATTTAACCCAGATCCCATTCTGAGGTCCATTTTTACATTTGGGTCAAAAAAAATTTTTCACCTCTGGAGCAAAAAAATCCATGATCCCGGCATCAGGAATATCCTTCGCTGGATACCAAAACGGCTCAATTTTTGAAATCTAGACAAAGCACCATTTTAAAGCATCAAATTTAATCCCAAATCCCATTCTGAGGTCCATTTTTACATTTGGGTCAAAAAAAGTTTTTCACCTCTGGAGCACAAAAATCCGTGACCCCGGCATCAGGAATTTCCTTCCCTGGATACCAAAAGGCTCAATTTTTGAAAACTAGACAAAGCACCATTTTTACGCATCAAATTTAATCCCGAATCCCATTTTGAGGTCCGTTTTTACATTTGGGTCAAAAAAATTTTTCACCTCTGTAGCACAAAATCCTTGACCACCCGGCATCAGGAATTTCCTTCCCTGGATACCAAAACCGACTCAATTTTTGAAAACTAGAAAAAGCACCATTTTTAAGCATGAAATTTAATCCCGAATACCATTCTGAGGTCCGTTTTTACATTTGGGTCAAAAAAAATTGCACCTCTGTAGCACAAAAATCCGTGACCCCGGCATCAGGAATTTCCTTCCCTGGATACCAAAACGGCTCAATTTTTGAAAACTAGAAAAAGCACCATTTTTAAGCATGAAATTTTACCCCGAATCCCATTTCCGGAGCACAAAAATCCATGAACCCGGCATTAGGAATTTCCTTCCCCGAACACCAAAACAGCTCAATTTTTAAAAACTAGAAAAAGCACAATTTTTTAGCATGAAATTTAACCCCACATCCCATTTCCGGAGCACAAAAATCCATGAACCCGGCATCAGAAATTTCCTTCCACGAACACCAAAACGGCTGAAAAATTAAAAACTAGAAAAAGCACCATTTTTAAGCATGAAAGTTGACCCTTAATCCCATTCTGAGGTCAGTTTTTACATCTGGGTCAAAAAAAAATTCACCTCCAGAGCAGAAAAATCCGTGAGCTGGCATCAGGTATCACCTTCCCCAGACACCAAAATGTCTCAATTCTTAAAAACTAGAAAAAGCACCATTTTTAAGCATGAAATTTAACCCCGAATCCCATTCTGAGGTCCGTTTTTACATTTGGGTCAAAAAAAATTTTTCACCTCTGGAGCACAAAAATCCGTGACCCCGGCATCAGGAATTTCCTAGCCCGGAAACTAAAACGGCTCAATTTTTGAAAACTAGAAAAAGCACCCTTTTTAAGCATGAAATTTAACCCCGAATCCCATTCTGAGGTCCGTTTTTACATTTGGATCAAAAAAAATTTTTCACCTCTGCAGCACAAGAATCTGTGACCCCGGCATCAGGGATTTTCTTCCCTGGATACCAAAACGGCTCAATTTTTGAAAACTAGAAAAAGCACCATTTTTAAGCATGAAATTTAACCCCGAATCCCATTCTGAGGTCCATTTTTACATTTGGGTCAAAAAAAATTTTTCACCTCTGGAGCACAAAAATCCGTGACCCCGGCATCAGGAATTTCCTTCCCTAGATACCAAAACGACTCAATTTTTGAAAACTAGACAATTGACCATTTTTAAGCATGAAATTTAACCCAGATCCCATTCCGAGGTCCATTTTTACATTTGAGTCAAAAAAATTTTTTCACCTCTGGAGCACAAAAATCCGTGACCCCGGCATCAGGAATTTCCTAGCCCGGACACTAAAACGGCTCAATTTTTGAAAACTAGAAAAAGCACCATTTTAAGCATGAAATTTAACCCCGATCCCCATTTTGAGTCCGTTTTTTACATTTGGGTCAAAAAAAATTTTCACCTTTGGGGAGCAAAAAAATCGTGACCCCGGCATCAGGAATTTCCTTCCCCTGGATACCAAAACGACTCAATTTTTGAAAACTAGGCAAATCACCATTTTTAGCATGAAATTTAACCCAGATCTCATTCTGAGTTCCATGTTTTACATTTGGTCAAAAAAAAATTTTCACCTATGGAGCAAAAAAATCCGGTGACCCCGGCATCAGGAAGTTCCTTTCCCTGGATACCAAAACGGCTCAATTTTTGAAAACTAGACAAGCACGCAATTTTAAGATCAAATTTAATCCCAAATCCCCATTCTGAGGACCCGTTTTTTACATTTGGGTGGAACAAAAATTTTCATCTGCGGAGCACAAAAATCCCGTACCCCGAAATCAGGAATTTCCTTCCATGGACACCAAAATGGCTCAATTTTTAAAAACTACAAAAAGCACATTTTTAAGCATTAAATTTAACCCGAAATCCCATTCTGACGTCCGTTTTCACATTTGGGTGAAACAAAAATTTTCACCTCCGGAGCACAAAAATCCCTGACCCCGGCATCAGGAATTTCCTTCCCCGGACACAAAAACGGCTCAATTTTTGAAAACCTAGAAAAAGCACATTTTTAAGCATGAATTTTACCCCGAATCCCATTTCCTAGTACAAAATCCATGACCCCGCATCAGGAATTCCTTCCCCGAACCCAAAACAGCCTCATATTTTTAAAAACTAGAAAGGCCAATTTTCTTTAGCATGAAATTTCACCCCATATCCCATTCCAGGAAGCACAAAATCCCTGAACCCCCGTCATCAGGAATTTTCCTTCCCGAACACCAAAATGCTCAATTCTTAAAACTAGAAAAAGCACCATTTCTAAACGCATGAAATTTAACCCTGAATCCCATTCTGAGGTCTGTTTTTACATTTACGTCCCCCAAAAAATTTTCTGCTCTGGAGCAAAAAAATCCGTGACCCCGGCATCAGGAATTTCCTTCCCTGAACACCAAAACAGCTCAATTTTTAAAAACTAGAAAAAGCACCATTTTTTAGCATGAAATTTAACCCCGGATCCCATTTTGAGGTCCGTTTTTACATTTGGGTCAAAAAAAATTTTTCACCTTTTGAGCAAAAAAATCTGTGACCCCGGCATCAGGAATTTCCTTCCCTGGATACCAAAACGACTCAATTTTTGAAAACTAGACAAATCACCATTTTTAGGCATGAAATTTAACCCAGATCTCATTCTGAGGTCCATTTTTACATTTGGGTCAAAAAAAAATTTTCACCTCTGGAGCAAAAAAATCCGTGACCCCGGCATCAGGAATTTCCTTCCCTGGATACCAAAACGGCTCAATTTTTGAAAACTAGACAAAGCACCAATTTTAAGAATCAAATTTAATCCCAAATCCCAGTCTGAGGACCGTTTTTATATTTGGGTCAAAAAAAGTTTTTCACCTCTGCAGCACAAGAATCTGTGACCCCGGCATCAGGGATTTTCTTCCCTGGATACCAAAACGGCTCAATTTTTGAAAACTAGAAAAAGCACCATTTTTAAGCATGAAATTTAACCCCGAATACAATTCTGAGGTCCATTTTTACATTTGGGTCAAAAAAAATTTTTCACCTCTGGAGCACAAAAATCCGTGACCCCGGCATCAGGAATTTCCTACCCGGACACTAAAACGGCTCAATTTTTGAAAACTAGAAAAAGCACCATTTTTAAGCATGAAATTTTAGCCCGAATCCCATTTCCGGAGCACAAAAATCCATGAACCCGGCATCAGGAATTTCCTTCCCCGAACACCAAAACAGCTCAATTTTTAAAAACTAGAAAAAGCACAATTTTTTAGCATGAAATTTAACCCCATATCCCATTTCCGGAGCACAAAAATCCATGAACCCGGCATCAGAAATTTCCTTCCACGAACACCAAAATGGCTCAATTCTTAAAAACTAGAAAAAGCACCATTTCTACGCATGAAATTTAACCCTGAATCCCATTCTGAGGTCTGTTTTTAAATTTACGTCCCCCCAAAAAATTTTCAGCTCCGGAGGACAAAAATCCGTGACCCCGGCATCAGGAATTTCCTTCCCTGAACACCAAAACAGCTCAATTTTTAAAAACTAGAAAAAGCACCATTTTTTAGCATGAAATTTAACCCCGAATCCAATTCTGAGGTCCGTTTTTACATTTGGGTTAAAAAAAAAATTTTCACCTCTGGAGCACAAAAATCCGTGACCCCGGGCGATCAGGGATTTTTCCTTCCCCCTGAATGCCAAACAGCTCAATTTTTTGAAACTATAAAAAAAAAAAAAAAGACAATTTTAAGCATGAAATTTAAACCCAGATCCCATTCTGAGGTCCATTTTTTACATTTGGGTCAAATAAAATTTTTTCACCTCTGGAGGCAAGAATCTGTGACCCCGGCATCAGGGATTTTCTTCCCTGGATACCAAAACGGCTCAATTTTTGAAAACTAGAAAAAGCACCATTTTTAAGCATGAAATTTAAGCCCGGATCCCATTTTGAGGTCCGTTTTTACATTTGGGTCAAAAAAAATTTTTCACCTTTGGAGCAAAAAAATCCGTGACCCCGGCATCAGGAATTTACTTCCCTGGATACCAAAACGACTCAATTTTTGAAAACTAGACAAATCACCATTTTTAAGCATGAAATTTAACCCAGATCCCATTCTGAGGTCCATTTTTACATTTGGGTCAAAAAAAAATTTTCACCTCTGGAGCAAAAAAATCCGTGATCCCGGCATCAGGAATATCCTTCCATGGATACCAAAACGGCTCAATTTTTGAAAACTAGACAAAGCACCATTTTTAAGCATCAAATTTAATCCCAAATCCCATTCTGAGGTCCATTTTTACATTTGGGTCAAAAAAAATTTTTCACCTCTGGAGCACAAAAATCCGTGACACTGGCATCAAGAATTTCCTTCCCTGAACACCAAAACAGCTCAATTTTTCAAAATTAGAAAAAGCACCATTTTTAAGCATGCAATTTAACCCCGTATCCCATTTCCGGAGCACAAAAATCCATGAACCCGGCATC
>NW_024098905.1:0-16327 GCF_016545835.1 Crotalus tigris
GAGATAATTTTACCTTTCAAGCTAATTTTAACTCCTATTCACCTTTGCTGGTTTGGTCTCTTTAAAAAGGACGTGGCTGAGATTAGCTCAGGTTCCATCAAAATTTTATTTTAAGAACTTGAATTCTTGGCTAAAATTACCCCAGGAATTCACTTTATTCCTAAAAGGAAAGTCAGTTCAAGAGATAATTTTACCTTTCAAGCTAATTTTAACTCCTATTCACCTTTGCTGGTTTGGTCCCTTTAAAAAGGACATGGCTTGAGATTAGCTCAGGTTCCATCAAAATTTTATTCTAAGAACTTAAATTCTTGGCTAAAATTACCCCAAGAATTCACTTTATTCCTAAGAGGAAAGTCAGTTCCTGAGATAATTTTACCTTTCAAGCTAATTTTAAATCCTATTCACCTTTGCTGGTTTGGTCCCTTTAAAAAGGACATGGCTGAGATTAGCTCAGGTTCCATCAAAATTTTATTCTAAGAACTTGAATTCTTGGCTAAAATTACCCCAAGAAATCACTTTATTCCTAAGAAGAAAGTCAGTTCCTGAGATAATTTTACCTTTAAAGCTAATTTTAACTCCTATTCACCTTTGCTGGTTTTGTCCCTTTAAAAAAGACATGGCTGAGATTAGCTCAGGTTCCATCAAAATTTTATTCTAAGAAACTTGAATTCTGGCTAAAATTACCTCCAAGAATTCACTTTATTTCCTAAGGGAAAGTCCGTTCCTGAGATAAATTTTACCTTTCAAGCTAATTTTAACTCCTATTCACCTTTGCTGGTTTGGTCCCTTTAAAAAAGACAGGGCTGAGATTAGCTCAGGTTCCATTAAAACTTTATTCTAAGAACCTGAATTTTTGCTTAAATTACCCCAAGAATTCACTTTATTCCTAAGAAGAAAGTCAGTTCCTGAGATAATTTTACCTTTAAAGCTAATTTTAAATCCTAGTCACCTTTGCTGGTTTGGTCCCTTTAAAAAGGACATGGCTGAGATTAGCTCAGGTTCCATCAAAATTTTATTTTAAGAACTTGAATTCTTGGCTAAAATTACCCCAAGAATTCACTTTA
Organism: Crotalus tigris; assembly: GCF_016545835.1. Lineage (NCBI taxonomy): Eukaryota > Metazoa > Chordata > Lepidosauria > Squamata > Viperidae > Crotalus > Crotalus tigris. The sequence goes on from NW_024098905.1 coordinate 1,065, forward strand.
TTCCTAAGAAGAAAGTCAGTTCCTGAGATAATTTTACCTTTCAAGCTAATTTTAAATCCTATTCACACCTTTGGTGGTTTGGTCCCTTTAAAAAGGACATGGCTGAGATTAGCTCAGGTTCCATCAAAATTTTATTCTAAGAACCTGAATTTTTGGCTAAAATTACCCCAAGAATTCATTTTATTCCTAAGAAGAAAGTCAGTTCCTGAGATAATTTTACCTTTCAAGCTAATTTTAAATCCTATTCACCTTTGCTGGTTTGGTCCCTTTAAAAAGGACATGGCTGAGATTACCTCAGGTTCGACCAAAATTTTCTTCTAAGAACTTGAATTCTTGGCTAAAATTACCCCAAGAATTCACTTTATTCCTAAGAGAGAAGTCAGTTCTTAAGATAATTTTACCTTTCGCTATTTTAACTCCTATTCCCTTTGCTGTGGGTACCCTTTAAAGGAGATGGCTGAGATTAGCTCAGGTTCCATCAAAATTTTATTCTAAGAACTGGCATTCTGGCTAAAATTACCCCAAGATCACTTTAGTCCTAAGAGAAAGTCAGTGTCCTGAGATAATTTTACCATTTAAAGCTAATTTTAACTCCTATTCCCCTTTGCTGGTTTGGTCCCTTTAAAAGGGCATGGCTGAGATTATCTCAGCTTCCATTAAAATATTATAAGAACTTGAATTCTTGGCTAAAATTACCCCAAGAATTTACTTTATTCCTAATAGGAAAGTCAGTTCCTGAGATAATTTTACCTTTAAAGCTAATTTTAACTCCTATTCACCTTTGCTGGTTTGGTCCCTTTAAAAAGGACATGGCTGAGATTAGCTCAGTCCATCAAAATTTTATTTTAAGAACTTGAATTCTTGACTAAAATTACCCCAAGAATTCACTTTATTCCCAAGAAGAAAGTCAGTTCCTGAGATAATTTTACCTTTCAAGCTAATTTTAAATCCTATTCACACCTTTGGTGGTTTGGTCCCTTTAAAAAGGACATGGCTGAGATTAGCTCAGGTTCCATCAAAATTTTATTCTAAGAACCTGAATTTTTGGCTAAAATTACCCCAAGAATTCATTTTATTCCTAAGAAGAAAGTCAGTTCCTGAGATAATTTTACCTTTCAAGCTAATTTTAAATACTATTCACCTTTGCTGGTTTGGTCCCTTTAAAAAGGACATGGCTGAGATTAGCTCAGGTTCCATCAAAATTTTATTTTAAGAACTTGAATTCTTGGCTAAAATTACCCCAAGAATTCACTTTATTCCTAAGAGGAAAGTCAGTTACTGAGATAATTTTACCTTTAAAGCTAATTTTAACTCCTATTCAGCTTTTCTGGTTTGGTCCCTTTAAAAAAGACATGGCTGAGATTAGCTCAGGTTCCATTAAAATTTTATTCTAAGAACTTGAATTCTTGGCTAAAATTACCCCAGGAATTCACTTTATTCCTAAGAAGAAAGTCAGTTCCTGAGATAATTTTACCTTTCAAGCTAATTTTAACTCCTATTCACCTTTGCTGGTTTGGTCCCTTTAAAAAAGACATGGCTGAGATTAGCTCAGGTTCCATCAAAATTTTATTCTAAGAACCTGAATTTTTGCTTAAATTACCCCAAGAATTCACTTTATTCCTAAGAAGAAAGTCAGTTCCTGAGATAATTTTACCTTTAAAGCTAATTTTAAATCCTATTCACCTTTGCTGGTTTGGTCCCTTTAAAAAGGACGTGGCTGAGATTAGCTCAGGTTCCATCAAAATTTTATTCTAAGAACTTGAATTCTTGGCTAAAATTACCCCAAGAATTCACTTTATTCCTAAGAGAGAAGTCAGTTCTTAAGATAATTTTACCTTTAAAGTTAAATTTAACCTTTGCTGGTTTGGTCCCTTTAAAAAGGACATGGCTGAGATTAGCGTTCGACCAAAATTTTAAGAACTTGACTAGTATTATTCTAAGACACAGCGGTTTGCGTTATTCCCCGAGCGAAAGACTGAGATAAGTATCTTTAGCGACCTATGGGTTTTGGAGTCCTTTAAATAAAACACTGTTGAGCTACCACTGGCGTTTTACTCGTAAGAATACACGCCGTGGTTAAAATTACCCCAGGTGCTATCCTGACTCCTCGAGAACAATAAGCTATTAATTAGCTAACGACCTCGCGCCCCCCTCCGCATCCCTAAAAGGTAAAAAAAATTCTCCGCCAGAATTACCTCAAAGCTCAAAAGGCCCTGCCCGACCTCGAGCTCGAGGACTTGAGCCGCGGGAGAGCCGGAGAGAGACATTTTTGCCCTCCGGCGCCCCGCAGAAAAAAGAAAAAGTCGGCGGGCTTCTCAAGCTGAGTGCCGAAAGAAAAGCTAGCGCGCTGCAGAGGCACGAGACGCCGCTATCGCCTCTCTTCTGAGGAAAAAGAGACGCGGTAGCGGCGTCGGCTGCCTCTGCAGCGCGCTCCCTTTTCTTTTGGCACTCAGCTTGAGAAGCCCGCCGACATTTTAAATGCCCCCGCCTCTCGGAGAGGGGAGAGGCCGCTCAGCCAATCCGAGGGAAGCGTTTCCGGAGCAGCCAATCACGAGCGAGATGGGCGTGCAGACCGGAGCCCGCGAGGCAGTCCGAGGGCGCTGGGCGGGAAAGGCGCGCGCTCTTTCCCGCCCAACCACAGGTGCGAACGCTGGGCTATTTTCCCAGCTCGCGCAGCGGTTGCCATGGAGACGGCCGCCGCGCGGGAAGCTGCTCATCACGGTCAGGTGTGCCTCGGCCCGCACAGGTGAAGATAATTAGACTGCGTAATGCCTCCTCCTCGAGCCTTCGCCCCGCCCGGGCACCCTTTGGACTACAAATCCCATTCGTCAGGCAGCCTTGTGCCTGAGAGGCTGCCTCTACCACCTCCCTCTCCCGTTGCAAAGGCCCAGTTTTTAAAATATCCCCATCATTTTTGCAGCTGTGCTTTTTAGGATTGAGAGAACAGAGGGCGACTTGGGCTTCTACTGGATTACAAGTCCCATCAGCCACCTCTGGGGTGCTGATGGGGATCGTCCCTTCTTCCAACAGAGAACTTTATCTTGTTGAGCAGGAAAATGCTTAAAATGCTATTTTAAAAAAAACTGAAAATTTTATAAATGCAAAATAAAATAAAGATTACATGCAGAATTTAGGAGATGCTTTCCATTTTTTTTGCTGCAGAGAGATTTTCTGTTAAATTCTAGTTGGAACTCCACGTCTCTTATTCTGTTGCTTTGCTTGGGTTATGCTTATGCTTATGCTCCCACCGCCTGTTTCCTGGGAGAGGGGAAGTTATTTATTTTATTAACGGTCTTAACACCTTATTAATAGGGCCAGGGGAGGCCCGTTTGCTGCAACGCAGGCGCGGAAGAAGAAATCTGCTTCAAAAGTATAAAAAATAAATGCAGTTTATTTTGAAAATGTGTATAACCTATCGTTCCCTTCTAGGTTTATCATTTAAATGATGGATAAAAGGGATGAGACGTGAGAAGTTGCAACTAATGGCTTTTATTATTTTGTTCGCCGTCCATCTAACTTTGTAGACCTTCGTCCAAAACAAGTCAGGGTTAGGAAGGGTAGGAGATTTCTTCCTTTCCTCTCCAGGTTGCCGTAAACAGCCCACCCACCGCCCAGAGGTAAGAGAAAGGAGAAAACTGGGAGAAAACAGGTAAGTTGTCCTTGAGGATTCCCCCCACCCTTTTTTTTTTGGCACTTTCAGTGAGGTTAAGGTTTTTCCTTTTAAAGAGACAGGGATGGAAATGGAGTAAGGTTGGGAGCCCAGTAAAAACCCCAAGAGGAAGCGGGAAACAGGCGGCCCTATGTATGTTTCCTGGTAAAATACATGGGAAAATCCCATTGGAGGAAAATTCCAGTTAGGGTTAGGGTTACGTCTCCATGAACTCCTAGAGGAAACTGGACATCGCCAACAAACTCGGAGTGCTTGGGTATGGTTAGGAGTGCACTGACCTTTCTAGGCTGCCCTATGTATGTTTCCTGGTAAAATACATGGGAAAATCCCATTGGAGGAAAATTCCCATTTAGGGTTATGGTTCGTCTCCATTAACCCTAGGGAAAAGGACATCTGCCACAAACTCGGAGTGCTGTGTATGGTTAGGATCGCAATTGACCTTTCTAGGCTGCCCTATCTATGTTTCCGGTAAAAAAAGTGGGAAAATCCCATTGGAGAAATTCCCACTTAGGGTTATGTTACTCATCATGACTCCTACAAAATGGACATCGCCACAACTAGGAGTGCTTGGGTATGATAGGAGAGCAGTGACCTTTTCTAGGCTTGCGCTATGTCTGTTTTCCTGGTTAAATACATGGGAAAATCCCATTAGATGAAAATTCCACTTAGGGTTAGGGTTACGTCACCTTGAACTCCTAGAGCAAAATGGACATCGCCAAAAAACTCAGAGTGCTTGGGTATGGTTAGGAGGGCACTGACTTTTCTAGGCTGCCCTATCTACGTTTCCTGGTAAAAAAGTGGGAAAATCCCATTGGAGGAAAATTCCACTTAGGGTTAGGGTTACATCACCGTGAACTCCTAGAGCAAAATGGACATCGCCAACAAACTCGGAGTGCTTGGGTATGGTTAGGATAGCATTGACTTTTCTAGGCTGCCCTATCTATTTTTCCTGGAAAAATACATGGGAAAATCCCATTGGAGGAAAATTCCACTTAGGGTTAGGGTTACATCACCGTGAACTCCTAGAGCAAAATGGACCTCGCCAACAAACTAGGAGTGCTTGAGTATGGTTGGGAGAGCACTGACCTTTCTAGGCTGCCCTATCTATTTTTCCTGGAAAAATACATGGGAAAATCCCATTGCAGGAAAATTCCAGTTAGGGTTAGGGTTACGTCTCCATGAACTCCTAGAGGAAAATGGACATCGCCAACAAACTCGGAGTGCTTGGGTATGGTTAGGATAGCATTGACCTTTCTAGGGCTGGTGGCCCTAGGTATGTTTCCTGGTAAAATACATGGGAAAATGCCATGTGCAGGAAAATTCCACTTAGTGTTAGAGTTACATCACCATGAACTCCTAGAGCAAAATGGACATCGCCAACAACTCAGAGTGCGTGGGTAGGGTTAGGAGGGCACTGACTTTTATAGGCTGCCCTTTCTATGTTTCCTGGTAAAATACATGGGAAAATCCCATTGGAGGAAAATTCCACTTAGGGTTAGGGTTACATCACCGTGAACTCCTAGAGCAAAATGGCCATCGCCAACAAACTCGGAGTGCTTGGGTATGGTTAGGAGTGCACTGACTTTTCTAGGCTGCCTTATCTATGTTTCCTGGTAAAATACATGGGAAAATCCCATTGGAGGAAAATTCCACTTAGGGTTAGGGTTACATCACCGTGAACTCCTGAGCTAAATGGACATCGCCAACAAACTCGGAGTGCTTGGGTATAGTTAGGATAGCATTGACCCTTTTCTAAGACTCCCTATTACTAAGAAGGCCTGCCTATCTATGTTTACCTGGTAAAATCATGGGAAAATCCACATTGCAGGAACAATTCCCGTTGTAGGGTTAATGGTTACGTCTTCCCATGAACTCCTAGAGGAAAAATGGCAATCGCCACAAACTAGGATGCTTGGGTATGGTTAGGAGACTAGCTTAACATTTCTAGGCTGCCCTATCTATTTTTCCTGGTAAGTACATGGGAAAATCCCATGGGAGGAAAATTCCAGTTAGGGTTTAGGGTTACGCTCCATGAACCCTAGAGGAAATGGACATCGCCAACGAACTCGGAGTGCTTGGGTATGGTTAGGAGAGCACTGACCTTTCTAGGCTGCCCTATCTATTTTTCCTGGTAAAATACATGAGAAAATCCCATTGCAGAAAAATTCCACATAGGGTTAGGGTTACGTCACCGTGAACTCCTAGAGCAAAATGGACATTTCCAACAAACTCGGAGTGCTTGGGTATGGTTAGGAGGGCACTGACTTTTCTAGGCTGTCCTATCTATTTTTCCTGGTAAAAATACATGGGAAAATCCCATTGGAGGAAAATTCCACTTAGGGTTAGGGTTAGGTCACCATGAACTCATAGAGCAAAATGGACATCGCCAATGAATTCGGAGTGCTTGGGTATGGTTAGGAGTGCACTGACCTTTTCTAGCTGCCTATGTATGTTTCCTGGTAAAATACATGGGACAATCCCTTGGAGAAAATTCCACTTAGGGTTTAGGTTTTCTTCTCCATGAACTCCTAGAGGAAAATGACAATCGGCCAACAAACTCGGAGTGCTTTGGGTATGGTTTTTAGGGAAGTGCACTGGACCTTTCTAGGCTGCCCTATGTATGGTTTCCTGGTAAAATACATGGGAAATCCCATTGGAGAAAATTCCACTTAGGATTAGGTTACATCACCCATTAACTCCTATAGCAAAATGGACATCGCCAACAAACTAGGAGTGCTTGGGTATGGTTAGGAGAGCATTGACCTTTCTAGGCTGCGCTATGTATGTTTCCTGGTAAAATACATGGGAAAATCCCATTGCAGGAAAATTCCAGTTAGGGTTAGGGTGACGTCACCATGAACTCCTAGAGCAAAATGGACATCGCCAACAAACTCAGAGTGCTTGGGTATGGTTAGGCAGGCACTGACTTTTCTAGGCTGCCCTATCTATGTTTCCTGGTAAAATACATGGGAAAATCCCATTGGAGGAAAATTCCAGTTAGGGTTAGGGTTACGTCTCCATGAACTCCTATAGCAAAATGGACATCGCCAACAAACTAGGAGTGCTTGGGTATGGTTAGGAGAGCATTGACCTTTCTAGGCTGCGCTATGTATTTTTCCTGGTAAAATACATGGGAAAATCCCATTGCAGGAAAATTCCAGTTAGGGTTAGGGTTACGTCACCATGAACTCCTAGAGCAAAATGGACATCGCCAACAAACTAGGAGGGCTTGGGTATGGTTAGGAGGGCACTGACTTTTCTAGGCTGCCCTTTCTATGTTTCCTAGTAAAAAAGTGGGAAAATCCCATTGGAGGAAAATTCCACTTAGGGTTAGGGTTACATCACCATGAACTCCTAGAGCAAAATGGACATCGCCAACAAACTCGGAGTGCTTGGGTATGGTTAGGATAGCATTGACCTTTCTAGGCTGCCCTATCTATGTTACCTGGTAAAATACATGGGAAAATCCCATTGCAGGACAATTCCAGTTAGGGTTAGGGTTACGTCACCGTGAACTCTTAGAGCAAAATGGACATCGCCAACAACCTCGGAGTGCTTGGGTATGGTTAGGAGTGCACTGACCTTTCTAGGCTGCCCTATGTATGTTTCCTAGTGAAATACATGGGAAAATCCCATTGGAGGATAATTCTGTCAGAATACAGCTGGAAGGGACCTCGGAGGTCTTCTAGTCCAGCCGCCTGCTGAAGCAGGAAACCCTAAGTGGAATTTTCCTCCAATGGGCCCTATTAATAAGGTGTTAATACCGTTAATAAAGATAGAGAATAACGTCATTTTAAAATGCCGTTAAAAAGGTTTATTTCTTTTGTTGTTGTTAATTGCGAAGTCGTGTCCGACCCATCGCGACCCCATGGACAACGTTCCTCCAGGTCTTCCTGTCCTCTACCATCTTCTGGAGTCCATTTAAGTTCACACCTACTGCTTCAGTGACTCCATCCAGCCACCTCATTCTCTGTCGTCCCCTTCTTCTATTGCCCTCAATCTTTCCCAGCATTAGGCCTTCTCCAGTGAGTCCTTCCTTCTCATTAGGTGGCCAAAGTATTTGAGTTTCAACTTCAGGATCTGGCCTTCTAAAGAGCAGTCGGGGTTGATCTCTTCTAGGACTGACCGGTTTGAACGCCTTGCAGTCCAAGGGACTCGCAGGAGTCTTCTCCAGCACCATAGTTCAAAGGCCTCCATTCTTTGGCGCTCAGCCTTCCTTATGGTCCAACTTTCACAGCCATACATTGCAACTGGGCAAACCATGGCCTGGACTATACGCACTTTTGTTGGCAGGGTGATGTCTCTGCTTTTTAGTACGCTGTCTAGATTTGCCATAGCTTTCCTTCCCAGGAGCAAGCGTCTTTTAATTTCTTGGCTGCAGTCCCCATCTGAGGTGATCTTGGAGCCTAGAAAAATAAAATCTGTCACCACCTCCATTTCTTCCCCATCTATTTGCCAGGAATTGAGTGGGCCGGATGCCATGATTTTGGTTTTCTTAATGTTGAGTTTCAAGCCAACTTTTGCACTCTCCTTCTTCACCCGCATCAAGAGGCTCCTTAGTTCCTCTTCACTTTCTGCCCTTAGAGTGGTATCATCTGCATATCTTAGGTTGTTGATATTTCTCCCGGCAATCTTAATTCCAACTTTTGTTTCATCTAGCCCTGCCTTTCTCACGATGTCCTCTGCATATAAGTTAAATAGGCAGGGCGACAGTATACAGCCTTGCCGGACTCCTTTTCCAATTTTGAACCCATCCGTGGTTCCGTGTCCAGTTCTCACTGTTGCTTCTTGACCCGCATATAGGTTTCTCAAGAGACAAATAAGATGGTCTGGTATTCCCATCTCTTTAAGAACTTGCCACAATTTGTTGTGATCCACACAATGAAAGGCTTTAGCGTAGTCAATGAAGCAGAAGTAGATGTTTTTCTGGAACTCCCTAGCTTTCTCCATGATCCAATCGTATCGCACTTCCCTGTGTTACACCTTAAGAGGTTGCTCCTAAAAGTGCACCCGGCTCGCCCCCTTCAAGCAAACCCAGATGTTTTTATTCAAGCATAGTTTTGTTTGTCCTGCCCTTCTTTTTCTTTAAGGAGATCGTACGTATGTAGGTTTGTATTTAGGTTTGGTGTTTCTAAACTATATTTCTTAGAGATACCTATGTATTCATATAAGCGCAATATCAAATATCTATTTGAAATATTGTGTATTTTTATTACGAAACGATCAATCTAAAAATAAATGTAGTTTATTTTGAAAAAGTATATAACCTATCGTTCCCTTATAGGTTTATCATTTAAAGGATGGATAAAAGGGATGAGACGTGAGAAGTTGCAACTAATGGCATTTATTAATTTGTTCGCCGTCCATCTAACTTTGTGGACCTTCGTCTATTAATAAGGTGTTAATACCGTTAATAAAGATAGAGAATACGGTCATTTTAAAATGCCATTAAAAAGGTTTATTTCTTTGGGTGGCCGCAACACCCATTTTTGACCCCGGAAGGGCACAGTTTTCTGTCCCATAGCTTTGGCTTGGAGTCCATCCTAGGCCTTTTTAATGGCCTCCATCCTATAGCTAAGGCAGGGGTAAGGCAACCTTGGCTCTTTGATGACTGGTGGACTTCAACTCCCAGAATTCCTGAGCCAGCCCTGCTAAGGGACGGAAAACTGGTCAAATCAGATACTGCGGCCAGAAAAATAAATAAACCTCTTTAAGATGATTATTCTTGATTATTAACACTTATTAATATGAATAAGCCACGATAGGCCTTAACTCGGTTTAAGATTGGAACCAGGATTTCTTCTGCGCCCGTGTCGCACCGACCGGGCCCCCCGTCGCCACGTTAATATTAATAATAAGGCGTTAAGAATAAAAATAGAGAAGAATAAGCTTCAAATGCTATTCAAAAGTATTTATTTCTTTGGGCGGCAGCAGTACCCGTTTTTGACCACAGGAGGGCAGTGTTTCCCGTCCCATAGCATTACCAGGGAGGCCGTCGTAGGCCACTTGCCCAGGATCGGGACACCGAGAAGCTAAGCCCCAAAGCGCAGAGCGTCAGCCAAAGTGTCGCCACTCTATGCTCCTCCGAAAGGGACGGGCCGCTTCCCTCGGCCTTCTGCGCATGTCGGCCGGCTGGTTCTTGACGAGTAATCTGCGAGAGGCCCTCTCTGGACGGCGGGCTTCCTGCCCGTCGGTATCGGCCGTCCCCCAGGTGCTGCGGTAAAAGGACCTTTCCATCATGTCCGACTTCCGTCCCTTCGTTCTTAATCTTTCCCCCTACTTCCTTTCGGGTAGACCTCCTCAGTATGTCCGACTTCCTGTCCGCGCAAATTCGCCGTCCTCCAGGGTCTTTAAATTGCGACCTTCCCAATATGGCCGACTTCCGGTCCGTCCTTCTTAATCGTCCTTCCACTTCCTTTTTTTCGGGGACCTTCTGGGCAGGGCGGACTCCACGTCCGATCAACGAGGTAAGCCTTGAAAACCCCATTCAAAAGGCTTATTTCCCTTGGCGGCCGCAATACCCGTCCCATAGCATTTACCATCGAGGCCACCTTAGGCCTTTTCCACGGCCTCAATGCCGCTATCGCTAAGGGAGGGAAAACAGTGCCCTCCCGTGGCCAAGCCGGGTATAGCAGCCACCAAAAGAAATAAACCTTTGAAAATGGCAAAAGGGCCTCCCGTCGCCCTATTAATATTAATAAGAGGCTACTAATAAAGACGGGGGAAAATAAATAGCCTTAAAATCCCATTTAAAAGCTTTATTTTTTTCGGCGACCGCAGTACCCGTTTTTGACCACAGGAGGGCAGAGTTTTCCGTCCCGTAGCATGACCACCGACGACGACGACGTTCCCAGTACGGCCGAGTTCCTGTCCATCCGCCGAGGCCGTCCCCAACTTCCTGTCCGTTCCCTGCTTTTTCCCGTGCTCTTTTCTGCACTACGTTGACGGAGCGCACGTCTACCGGCGAGGCCTCGGGAAGGAAAAAAGGAAGCCTGCTACTGCCTCAGGTGAGCCGAGCCATCCCCGCATTTCCTGATTCCAGAAAGATACCGGCTTTCTCTGTTACATAGTTAGCGGGGGATCCCCACCTTCCCCCTCCCCCGCCTCCTCCCCGGCCACTCGTTTGGTCCTCTCCCCTACGATGTCCGTCTGGCCTTTGGCCGCCCCCGTCCGTAAGAATGCGACCGAGAACCGGTGGCGGCGGCGGCTGCGGCGTCGGCGGAGGTTGTGAGACCTGGTCTCTTTCCGCTCTTTCCCTTTCAGCTATAGGGGCTAAATTGGGAACGTAGAGACGAAGTTAGCTTGTTTTAATAACACACTTCGGGGTCGTTTACGCGAGCTCAGCCGCGGCTTCTTTTTAGCTCCTTTTTAGAGGCGGGGCCGGCGGGACACGCTCCAGGCTTTTGGCGTCCCGGTCGGGAAGGGGGTTCCGACCCGTCTCGGGGGTCTCCTCGAAGGCTGCCAAGCAAGGCAGCCGTTGAATGGTGTTTTCCCAGCGCCCGAGTCCCGGGTGTAGAAGAACCAGTCGTATCGCGCTTCCCTGTGTTACACCTTAAGAGGTTGCTCCTAAAAGTGCACCCCGCTCGCCCCCTTCAAGCAAATCCAGGTGTTTTTATTCAAGAATAGTTTTGTTTGTCCTGCCCTGCTATTTCTTTAAGGAGATCGTACGTATGTAGTTTTGTATTTAGGTTTGATGTTTCTAAACTATATTTCTTAGAGATCCCTCTGTATTAATATAGGCTCAATATCAAATCTCTATTTGAAATTGTGTGCATTTTTATTAAGAAACGATCAATGTAAAAATAAATGCAGTTTATTTTGAAAATGTGTATAACCTATCCTTCCCTTCTAGGTTTATCATTTAAAGGATGGATAAAAGGGATGAGACGTGAGAAGTCGCAACTAATGAATGGCTTTTATTATTTTGTTCGCCGTCCATCTAACTTTATAGACCTTCGTCCAAAACAAGTCAGGGTTAGGAAGGGTAGGAGATTTCTTCCTTTCCTCTCCAGGTTGCCGTAAACAGCCCACCCACCGCCCAGAGGTAAGAGAAAGGTAAAGCAGGTCCCTCTGGGAGAAGCAGGAGACCCGGGTCTTTGCAGAGTTCGGCTTGCAATTTTGCTAACTTCCCCCAGTCACAACTGCATCGACTGATGTAGCGGCCAGGAGGAAGGGTGGGGACGCCTGCCGGATGAAACCTTCAGCCTTTTTGGAAAAGGCAGTGGAGAAAGGAGGTCACTGGATTTCCAGCCTAGAGCCTCCGCCGGATGGGTGACCCCCCACCCCTTGCTGTGGCTGTTAAGAAGGAACTGGGAGAAAACAGGTAAGTTGTCCTTGAGGATTCCCACCCCCCTTTTTTTGCCACTTTCAGTGAGGTTAAGGTTTTTCCTTTTAAAGAGACAGGGATGGAAATGGAGTAAGGTTGGGAGCCCAGTAAAAACCCCAAGAGGAAGCGGGAAACAGGGTGGGAGGTTGCGATCGCCACCGCTCCTCTCACTATTGCAGTTTTGGTGGGAAATAGCGGGAGGGACCTCTCCAAGGGCCTTCCCACTAGCAGAGCTTGGCAGTCTACCGGAAAGGGCCTTTTCTGGCACACCTGGCAGGCCGTGCGACAGAATCTTTGGGTGATGCTCATGGGCCCCGCTTTCCGGGCATTTAGGGACAAGGTAAGAACGCATCTTTTTGGCTGAGCTTTTGATTTCTGAGCAATCCTCTAGTGTAATTTTAAGAGCGATTTCAATTGCGTTAACGTGGTTTGTAGATTACAGCGTTAGCGTTTTATGAAGCACTTTGATGGCAGAAGAAACAAAAATTGCCAACAAACTCAGAGTGCTTGGGTATTGTTAGGAGGGCACTGACTTTCTAGGCTGCCTTATCTATGTTTCCTGGTAAAATACATGGGAAAATCCCATTGGAGGAAAATTCCAGTTAGGGTTAGGGTTACGTCACCATGAACTCCTAGAGCAAAATGGACATTGCCAACAAACTCAGAGTGCTTGGGTATTGTTAGGAGTGCACTGACTTTTCTAGCCTGCCCTATCTATGTTTCCTGGTAAAATACATGGGAAAATCCCATTGGAGGAAAATTCCAGTTAGGGTTAGGGTTACGTCACCGTGAACTCCTAGAGCAAATCCATCGCCAACACCTTGGAGTGCTTGGGTATGTTAGGAGTGCACTGACTTTTCTAGGCTGCCTTATCTATGTTCCTGTAAAATAACAAGGGAAAATCCCATTGTGAGGAAAAATTCCAGTTAGGTTAGGGTACCTTCAACGTACTCCTATGAGCAAAATGGACTCGCAACAAAACGTCGGAGCTTGGGTCTTGTTAGGGAGGGCACTGACTTTTCTAGCTTAGCTTATCTATGTTCCTGGTAAAATACATGGGAAAATCCCATTGGAGGAAATTCCACTTAGGGTTAGGGTTACGTCACCATGAACTCCTAGAGCAAAATGGACATCGCCAACGAACTCGGAGTGCTTGGGTATGGTTAAGAGGGCACTGATTTTAATAGGCTGCCCTATCTATTTTTCCTGGTAAAATACATGGGAAAATCCCATTGGAGGAAATTCCAATAAAGGGATAGGGATACGTCACCATGAACTCCTAGAGCAAAATGGACATCGCCAACGAACTCAGAGTGCTTGGGTATGGTTAGGAGGGCACTGACTTTTCTAGGCTGCCCTTTCTATGTTTCCTGATAAAATACATGGGAAAATACCATTGTAGGAAAATTTCCACTTAGGGTTAGGGTTACGTCACCGTGAACTCCTAGAGCAAATGACATCGCACAAACTCGGAGTGGGCTTGAGTATGTAGGAGGGCACTGACTTTTCTACGGCTGCCTTATCTGATGTTTCCTTGTAAATACATGGGAAAATCCCTTTGGGCAATTCCCTTAGGTTAGGGTTTTACATCACCGTGAACTCCTAGAGCAAAATGGGCCATCGCCAACTAACTAGGAGTGCTTGGGTATGGTTGGAGAGCACTGACCTTTCTAGGCTGCCCTATCTATTTATTCCTGGTAAAATACATGGGAAAATCCCATTGGAGGAAAATTCCAGTTAGGGTTAGGGTTACATCATCGTGAACTCCTAGAGCAAAATGGACATCGCCAACAAACTCGGAGTGCTTGGGTATGGTTAGGAGGGCACTGACTTTTCTAGGCTGCCTTATCTATGTTTCCTGGTAAAATACATGGGAAAATCCCATTGGAGGAAAATTCTGTCAGAATGCAGCTGGAAGGGACCTCGGAGGTCTTCTAGTCCAGCCGCCTGCTGAAGCAGGAGACCCTACGTGGAATTTTCCTCCAATGGGCCCTATTAATAAGGTGTTAATACCGTTAATAAAGATAGAGAATACCATCATTTTAAAATGCCATTAAAAAGGTTTATTTCTTTTGTTGTTGTTGTTAATTGCGAAGTCGTGTCTGACCCATAGCGACCGCGTGGACAATGTTCCTCCAGGTCTTCCTGTCCTCTACCATCTTCTGGAGTCCATTTAAGTTCACACCTATTGCTTCAGTGACTCCATCCAACCACCTCATTCTCTGTCGTCCCCTGCTTCTATTGCCCTCAATCTTTCCCAGCATTAGGCGCTTCTCCAGTGAGTCCTTCCTTCTCATTAGGTGGCCAAAGTATTTGAGTTTCAACTTCAGGATCTGGCCTTCTAAAGAGCATTCGGGGTTGATCTCTTCTAGGACTGACCGGTTTGAACGCCTTGCAGTCCAAGGGACTCGCAAGAGTCTTCTCCAACACCATAGTTCGAAGGCCTCCATTCTTTGGCGCTCAGCCTTTCTTATGGTCCAACTTTCACGGCCATACATTGCAACTGGGCAGACCATGGCCTGGACTATACGCACTTTTCTTGGCAGGGTGATGTCTCTGCTTTTTAGTACGCTGTCTAGATTTGCCATAGCTTTCCTTCCCAGGAGCAAGCGTCTTTTAATTTCTTGGCTGCAGTCCCCATCTGAAGTGATCTTGGAGCCCAGAAAAATAAAATCACCTCCATTTCTTCCCCATCTATTTGCCAGGAATTGAGTGGGCCGGATGCCATTATTTTGGTTTTCTTAATGTTGAGTTTCAAGCCAACTTTTGCACTCTCCTTCTTCACCCGCATCAAGAGGCTCCTTAGTTCCTCTTCACTTTCTGCCCTTAGAGTGGTATCATCTGCATATCTTAGGTTGTTGATATTTCTCCCGGCAATCTTAATTCCAACTTTTGTTTCATATAGCCCTGCCTTTCTCACGATGTGCTCTGCATATAAGTTAAATAGGCAGGGCGACAGTATACAGCCTTGCCGGACTCCTTTTCCAATTTTGAACCCATCAGTGGTTCCGTGTCCAGTTCTCACTGTTGCTTCTTCACCCGCATATAGGTTTCTCAAGAGACAAATAAGATGGTCTGGTATTCCCATCTCTTTAAGAACTTGCCACAATCCACACAATGAAAGGCTTCAGCATAGTCAATGAAGCAGAAGTAGATGTTTTTCTGGAACTCCCTAGCTTTCTCCATGATCCAGTCGTATCGCGCTTCCCTGTGTTACACCTTAAGAGGTTGCTCCTAAAAGTGCACCCCGCTCACCCCCTTCAAGCA
>NW_024098906.1:0-44101 GCF_016545835.1 Crotalus tigris
TCGCCAACAAACTTGGAATACTTGGGTATGGTTAGGAGTGTACTTACTTTTGTAGGCTACCCTATCTATCTTTCCTGGTAAAATTCATGGGAAAATCCCATTGGAGGAAAATTCCATTTAGGGTTAGGTCACCATGAACTCATAGAGAAATAGGGACATCGCCAAGAAACTCGGAATACTTGGGTATGGTTAGGAGCGTACTTCCTTTTGTAGGCTACCCTATCGATCTTTCCAAGTAAAATACATGGGAAAATCCCATTAGAGCAAAATTCTACTTAGGGTTATGGTTCGGTCAACATGAACTCATAGAGCAAGATGGACACCGCCAACAAACTCGGAATACTTGGGTATGGTTAGGAGCGTACTTACTTTTGTAGGCTACCCTATCTATCTTTCCGGGTAAAATTCATGGGAAAATCCCATTGGAGGAAAATTCCACTTAGGGTTAGCTCAACATGAACTCATAGAGAAAACTGGACATCGCCAACAAACTCGGAATACTTGGGTATGGTTAGGAACGTACTTCCTTTTGTAGGCTACCCTATCGATCTTTCCTAGTAAAATACATGGGAAAATTCCATTTAGGGATCGGGTTAGGTCACCATGACCTCATAGAGCAAAATGGACATCGCCAACAAACTCGGAATACTTGGGTATGATTAGGAGCGTACACACTTTTGTAGGCTGCCCTATCTATCTTTCCTGGTAAAATACATGGGAAAATCCCATTAGAGCAAAATTCTACTTAGGGTTATGGTTCGGTCAACATGAACTCATAGAGCAAAATGGACACCGCCAACAAACTCGGAATACTTGGGTATGGTTAGGAGCGTACTTACTTTTGTAGGCTGCCCTATATATCTTTCCTTGTAAAATATATGGGAAAATTACATAGTGGGAAAATTCCACGTAGGGTTAGGGTTAGGTCACCATGAACTCATAGAGCAATATGGACATCGCCAACAAACTCGGAATACTTGGGTATGGTTACCGATCGTTCCAGCCCCCCACTTATGTTTGTATGACTGCCCTAATTCCGATCTTTCGTAGTAAATACATGGGAAAAGTTCCATTTCACAGGGTTACTACTTATGGTCACAATGAACTCATAGAGCAAATGGACATCACCACAAACTCGGAATACTTTTGGTATAGGTTATGAACGTACACTTACTTTTGGTATGCTGCCCTATCTATCGTTCCTGGTAAAATACATGGGAAAATCCCATTGGAGGAAAATTCCACTTAGGGTTAGGGTTAGGTCACCATGAACTCGTAGAGCAAAATGGACACCGCAAACAAACTCGGGGTGCTTGGGTATGGTTAGGAGGGCACTTACTTTTCTAGGCAGCCCTATCTATGTTTCCTGTTAAAATACAAGGGAAAATCCCATAGGAGGAATATTCCACTTAGCGTTAGGTCACCATGAACGTCATTAGAGAAATAGGGACAACATCAACCCAGACTACTCGGAATACTATGGTGTATCTTAGGACGTGTACTTAACTTTTCTACGCTGCCAGCCCTATCTGTCTTTCCTGGTAAAATATCATGGGAAAAATTACATAGTGGGAAAATTCCACTTGGTTAGGGTGTAGGTCACCATGAAACTTCATAGAGCAAAATGGAACTTGTCAACAACAAGTAGTGCGTGGGTATGGGTTAGGGGGGCAATGACTTTCGTGAAAGGCTATTACCCTAATACTATCTTCCTGGTAAATACATGGAAAATCCATTGTAAGGAAAATTCCATGTAAGGTTAGGGTAGGTCCCATGAACTCATAGAGCAAAATGGACATCGCCACAAACGTCGGAATCTTGGGTATGGTTAGGAGTGTACTACTTGTGTACGGCTGCCCTATCTATCTTTCCTGGTAAAAGACAAGGGGAAAATCCCGTTGGAGGAAAATTCCACTTAGGGTTAGGTCACCATGAACTCATAGAGAAATAGGGACATCACCCAGAAACTCGGAATACTTGGGTATCGTTAGGAGTGTACTTACTTTTCTACGCTGCCCTATCTATCTTTCCTGGTAAAATACATGGGAAAATTACATAGTGGGAAAATTCCACTTAGGGTTAGGGTTAGGTCACCATGAACTCATAGAGCAAAATGGACATTGTCAACAAACACGGAGTGCTTGGGTATGGTTAGGGGGGCATTGACTTTCGTAGGCTACCCTATCTATCTTTCCTGGTAAAATACATGGAAAAATCCCATTGGAAGAAAATTCCATGTAGGGTTAGGGTTAGGTCACCATAAACTCATAGAGCAAAATGGACATCGCCAACAAACTCGGAATACTTGGGTATGGTTAGGAGTGTACTTACTTGTGTAGGCTACCCTATCTATCTTTCCTGGTAAAATTCATAGGAAAATCCCATTGGAGGAAAATTCCATTTAGGGTTAGGTCACCATGAACTCATAGAGAAATAGGGACATCGCCAAGAAACTCGGAATACTTGGGTATGGTTAGGAGCGTACTTCCTTTTGTAGGCTGCCCTATCGATCTTTCTTGGTAAAATACATGGGAAAATTACATAGTGGGAAAATTCCACTTGGGGTTAGGTCACCATGAACTCCTAGAGCATAATGGACAACACCAACAAACTCGGAGTGCTTGAGTATGGTTAGGAGAGCACTAACTTTTGAAGCCTGCCCTATCTATCTTTCCTGGTAAAATACATGGGAAAATCCCATTGGAGGAAAAGTCCACTTAGGGTTAGGGTTAGGTCGCCATAAACTCATAGAGCAAAATGGACATCACCAACAAACTCGGAATACTTGGGTATGGTTAGGAGCGTACTTACTTTTGTAGGCTGCCCTATCTATCTTTCCTGGTAAAATACATGGGAAAAATACATAGTGGGAAAATTCCACTTAGGGTTAGGGTTAGGTCACCATGAACTCATACAGCAAAATGGACATCGTCAACATATTTGGAGTGCTTGGGTATGGTAAGGGGAGCATTTACTTTTGTGGGCTGCCCTATCTATCTTTCCTGGTAAAATACAAGGGGAAAATCCCGTTGGAGGAAAATTCCACTTAGGGTTAATGTTAGGTCACCATAAACTCATAGAGCAAAATGGACATCGCTAACAAATTTGGAGTGCTTGGGTATTGTTAGGAGCGTACTTACTTTTGTAGGCTGCCCTATCTATCATTCCTGGTAAAATACATGGGAAAATTCCATAATGGGAAAATTCCAGTTAGGGTTAGGGTTAGGTCACCATGAACTCATAGAGCAAAATGGGCATCGCCAACAAACTCGGAATACTTGGGTATGGTTAGGAGCGTACTTCCTTTTGTAGGCTGCCCTATCGATCTTTCCTGGTAAAATACATGGGAAAATTACATAGTGGGAAAATTCCACTTAGGGTTAGGGTTAGGTCACCATGAACTCATAGAGCAAAATGGGCACCGCCAACAAATTCGGAATACTTGGGTATGGTTAGGAGCTTACTTACTTTTGTAGGCTGCCCTATCTATCTTTCCTGGTAAAATACATGGCAAAATTACATATTGGGAAAATTCCACGAAGGGTTAGGGTTAGATCACCATGAACTCATACAGCAAAATGGACATCGCCAAAAAACTCGGAATACTTGTGTATGGTTAGGAGCATACATACGTTTGTAGGCTGCCCTATCTTTCCTGGGAAAATACATGGGAAAATCCCATTAGAGGAAAATTCCACTTAGGGTTATGGTTATGTCAAAATGAACTCATAGAGAAAAATGGACATTGCCAACAAACTCGGAATACTTGGGTATGGTTAGGAGCGTACTGACTTTTGTAGGCTACCCTATCTGTCTTTCCTGGTAAAATTCATGGGAAAATCCCATTGGACGAAAATTCCACTTAAGGATAGGTCACCATGAACTCATAGAGAAATAGGGACATCACCCAGAAACTCGGAATACTTGGGTATCGTTAGGAGCGTACTTATTTTTGTACGCTGCCCTATCTATCTTTCCTGCTAAAATAACATAGTGGGAAAATTCCACTTAGGGTTAGGGTTAGGTCACCATGAACTCATAGAGCAAAATGGACATCGTCAACAAACACGGAGTGCTTGGGTATGGTTAGGGAGGCATTTACTTTTGTAGGCTACCATATCTATCTTTCGTGGTAAAAAACATGGGAAAATCCCATTGGATGAAAATTCCATTTAGGTTTAGGGTTAGGTCACCATGAACTCATAGAGCAAAAGGGACATCGCCAACATACTCGGAATGCTTGGGTATGGTTAGGAGCGTACTTCCTTTTGTAGGCTGCCCTATCGATCTTTCCTGGTAAAATACATGGGAACATTACATAGTGGGAAAATTCCACCTGGGGTTAGGGTTAGGTCACCATGAACTTATAAAGCAAAATGGACATCGCCAACAAACTCGGAACACATCGGTAAGGTTAGGAGCGTACTTACTTTTGTAGGCTGCCCTATCGATCTTTCCTGGTAAAATACTTGGGAAAATTACATAGTGGGAAAATTCAACTTAGGGTTAGGGTTAGGTCACCATGAACTCATAGAGCAAAATGGACATCGCCAATAAACTCGGAATACTTGGGTATAGTTAGAAGCGAACGTATTTTTGTAGGCTACCCTATATATCTTTCCTGGTAAAATACATGGGAAAATCCCATTGGAGGAAAATTCCACGTAGGGTTAGGGTTAGGTCACCATGAACTCATAGAGAAAAATGGACATCGCCCAAAAACACGGAATACTTGGGTATGATTAGGAGCGTACACACTTTTGTAGGCTGCCCTATCTATCTTCCCTGGTAAAATACATGGAAAAATCCCATTAGAGGAAAATTCCACTTAGGGTTATGGTTAGGTCAACATGAACTCATAGAGAAAAATGGACATCGCCAACAAACCCGGAATACTTGGGTATGTTTAGGAGCGTACTTACTTTTGTAGGCTACCCTATCTATCTTTCCGGGTAAAATTCATGGGAAAATCCCATTGGAGGAAAATTCCACTTAGGGTTGGCTCAACATGAACTCATAGAGAAAACTGGACATCGCCAACAAACTCGGAATACTTGGGTATGGTTAGGAGCGTACTTCCTTTTGTAGGCTGCCCTATATATCTTTCCTTGTAAAATATATGGGAAAATTACATAGTGGGAAAATTCCACTTAGGGTTAGGGTTAGGTCACCATGACCTCATAGAGAAAAATGGACATCGCCAACAAACCCGGAATACTTGGGTATGGTTAGGAGCGTACTTCCTTTTGTAGGCTGCCCTATCGATCTTTCCTGGTAAAATACATGGGAACATTACATAGTGGGAAAATTCAACCTGGGGTTAGGGTTAGGTCACCATGAACTTATAAAGCAAAATGGACATCGCCAACAAACTCGGAACACATCGATAAGGTTAGGAGCGTACTTACTTTTGTAGGCTGCCCTATCGATCTTTTCTGGTAAAATACTTGGGAAAATTACATAGTGGGAAAATTCAACTTAGGGTTAGGGTTAGGTCACCATGAACTCATAGAGCAAAATGGACATCGCCAACAAACTCGGAATACTTGGGTCTGATTAGGAGCGTACGCACTTTTGTAGGCTGCCCTATCTATCTTTCCTGGTAAAATACATGGGAAAATCCCATTAGAGCAAAATTCTACTTAGGGTTATAGTTCGGTCAACATGAACTCATAGAGCAAAATGGACACCGCCAACAAACTCGGAATACTTGGGTATGGTTAGGAGCGTACTTAGTTTCGTAGGCTACCCTATCTATCTTTCCTGGTAAAATACATGGAAAAATCCCATTGGAGGAAAATTCCATGTAGGGTTAGGGTTAGGTCACCATGAACTCATAGAGCAAAATGGACATCGCCAACAAACTTGGAATACTTGGGTATGGTTAGGAGTGTACTTACTTTTGTAGGCTACCCTATCTATCTTTCCTGGTAAAATTCATGGGAAAATCCCATTGGAGGAAAATTCCATTTAGGGTTAGGTCACCATGAACTCATAGAGAAATAGGGACATCGCCAAGA
The DNA here is from genome assembly GCF_016545835.1 of Crotalus tigris. NCBI lineage: Eukaryota > Metazoa > Chordata > Lepidosauria > Squamata > Viperidae > Crotalus > Crotalus tigris. Next base: position 6,021 of record NW_024098906.1, read on the forward strand.
AACTCGGAATACTTGGGTATGGTTAGGAGCGTACTTCCTTTTGTAGGCTACCCTATCGATCTTTCCAAGTAAAATACATGGGAAAATCCCATTAGAGCAAAATTCTACTTAGGGTTATGGTTCGGTCAACATGAACTCATAGAGCAAGATGGACACCGCCAACAAACTCGGAATACTTGGGTATGGTTAGGAGCGTACTTACTTTTGTAGGCTACCCTATCTATCTTTCCGGGTAAAATTCATGGGAAAATTACATTTAGTTGGGGAAAATTCCCGTTAGGGTGGGTAGGTCACATGACCTATAGAGAAATATGGACATGTAGGCAACAAATCGGAATACTCTGGGTAGGTTACGAGGTACTTATTTTGTAGATGCCCTATCGACTTTCGTAGTAAAAACATGGGAAAAATTCCATTTAGGGTTACCTTAGGCACATGAACTCCATAGAGCAACATGGACATCACCAACCAAACTAGGAATACCTTGGGTCTTATGGTTAGGCCGCGTCTTTAAATGTGAGGCTGCCCATCTATCTTTCCTGGTAAAATACATCGGCAAATACACGTGGGAAAATTCCACTTAGTGGTTGAGGGTTTAGTAACCATGAACCCATACAAGCAAAATGGACATCCGTTCAACATATTTGGAGTGCTTGGGTATGGTAAGGGGAGCATTTACTTTTGTGGGCTGCCCTATCTATCTTTCCTGGTAAAATACAAGGGGAAAATCCCTTTGGAGGAAAATTCCACTTAGGGTTAGGTCACCATGAACTCATAGAGAAATAGGGACATCACCAACAAACTCGGAATACTTGGGTATGGTTAGGAGATGACTTCCTTTTGTAGGCTGCCCTATCGATCTTTCCTGGTAAAATACATGGGAAAATTACATATTGGGAAAATTCCACGTAGGGTTAGGTCACCATGAACTGATAGAGCAAAATGGACATCCCCAACAAACTCGGAATACTTGGGTATGGTTAGGGGGGCATTTACTTTTGTAGGCTACCCTATCTATCTTTCCTGGTAAAAAACATGGAAAAAATCCCTTGGAACGAAAATTCATATAGGGTTAGGGTAGAAACCAGAACCATAGAGCAAATGGACAGCGCCAACAAACTCTGAATATTGTGGTAGGTAGGGAGGGTACTTATCTGTGTAGGCACCCTATCATCTTTCCTGGTAAAATCCATGCACGGGAAAATCCCATGGGAGGAAAATTCCACTTAGGGTTAGGTCACCATGAACTCATAGAGAAATAGGGACATCACCCAGAAACTCGGAATACTTGGGTATCGTTAGGAGTGTACTTACTTTTCTACGCTGCCCTATCTATCTTTCCTGGTAAAATACATGGGAAAATTACATAGTGGGAAAATTCCACTTAGGGTTAGGGTTAGGTCACCATGAACTCATAGAGCAAAATGGACATTGTCAACAAACACGGAGTGCTTGGGTATGGTTAGGGGGGCATTGACTTTCGTAGGCTACCCTATCTATCTTTCCTGGTAAAATACATGGAAAAATCCCATTGGAAGAAAATTCCATGTAGGGTTAGGGTTAGGTCACCATAAACTCATAGAGCAAAATGGACATCGCCAACAAACTCGGAATACTTGGGTATGGTTAGGAGTGTACTTACTTGTGTAGGCTACCCTATCTATCTTTCCTGGTAAAATTCATAGGAAAATCCCATTGGAGGAAAATTCCATTTAGGGTTAGGTCACCATGAACTCATAGAGAAATAGGGACATCGCCAAGAAACTCGGAATACTTGGGTATGGTTAGGAGCGTACTTCCTTTTGTAGGCTGCCCTATCGATCTTTCTTGGTAAAATACATGGGAAAATTACATAGTGGGAAAATTCCACTTGGGGTTAGGTCACCATGAACTCCTAGAGCATAATGGACAACACCAACAAACTCGGAGTGCTTGAGTATGGTTAGGAGAGCACTAACTTTTGAAGCCTGCCCTATCTATCTTTCCTGGTAAAATACATGGGAAAATCCCATTGGAGGAAAAGTCCACTTAGGGTTAGGGTTAGGTCGCCATAAACTCATAGAGCAAAATGGACATCACCAACAAACTCGGAATACTTGGGTATGGTTAGGAGCGTACTTACTTTTGTAGGCTGCCCTATCTATCTTTCCTGGTAAAATACATGGGAAAAATACATAGTGGGAAAATTCCACTTAGGGTTAGGGTTAGGTCACCATGAACTCATACAGCAAAATGGACATCGTCAACATATTTGGAGTGCTTGGGTATGGTAAGGGGAGCATTTACTTTTGTGGGCTGCCCTATCTATCTTTCCTGGTAAAATACAAGGGGAAAATCCCGTTGGAGGAAAATTCCACTTAGGGTTAATGTTAGGTCACCATAAACTCATAGAGCAAAATGGACATCGCTAACAAATTTGGAGTGCTTGGGTATTGTTAGGAGCGTACTTACTTTTGTAGGCTGCCCTATCTATCATTCCTGGTAAAATACATGGGAAAATTCCATAATGGGAAAATTCCAGTTAGGGTTAGGGTTAGGTCACCATGAACTCATAGAGCAAAATGGGCATCGCCAACAAACTCGGAATACTTGGGTATGGTTAGGAGCGTACTTCCTTTTGTAGGCTGCCCTATCGATCTTTCCTGGTAAAATACATGGGAAAATTACATAGTGGGAAAATTCCACTTAGGGTTAGGGTTAGGTCACCATGAACTCATAGAGCAAAATGGGCACCGCCAACAAATTCGGAATACTTGGGTATGGTTAGGAGCTTACTTACTTTTGTAGGCTGCCCTATCTATCTTTCCTGGTAAAATACATGGCAAAATTACATATTGGGAAAATTCCACGAAGGGTTAGGGTTAGATCACCATGAACTCATACAGCAAAATGGACATCGCCAAAAAACTCGGAATACTTGTGTATGGTTAGGAGCATACATACGTTTGTAGGCTGCCCTATCTTTCCTGGGAAAATACATGGGAAAATCCCATTAGAGGAAAATTCCACTTAGGGTTATGGTTATGTCAAAATGAACTCATAGAGAAAAATGGACATTGCCAACAAACTCGGAATACTTGGGTATGGTTAGGAGCGTACTGACTTTTGTAGGCTACCCTATCTGTCTTTCCTGGTAAAATTCATGGGAAAATCCCATTGGACGAAAATTCCACTTAAGGATAGGTCACCATGAACTCATAGAGAAATAGGGACATCACCCAGAAACTCGGAATACTTGGGTATCGTTAGGAGCGTACTTATTTTTGTACGCTGCCCTATCTATCTTTCCTGCTAAAATAACATAGTGGGAAAATTCCACTTAGGGTTAGGGTTAGGTCACCATGAACTCATAGAGCAAAATGGACATCGTCAACAAACACGGAGTGCTTGGGTATGGTTAGGGAGGCATTTACTTTTGTAGGCTACCATATCTATCTTTCGTGGTAAAAAACATGGGAAAATCCCATTGGATGAAAATTCCATTTAGGTTTAGGGTTAGGTCACCATGAACTCATAGAGCAAAAGGGACATCGCCAACATACTCGGAATGCTTGGGTATGGTTAGGAGCGTACTTCCTTTTGTAGGCTGCCCTATCGATCTTTCCTGGTAAAATACATGGGAACATTACATAGTGGGAAAATTCCACCTGGGGTTAGGGTTAGGTCACCATGAACTTATAAAGCAAAATGGACATCGCCAACAAACTCGGAACACATCGGTAAGGTTAGGAGCGTACTTACTTTTGTAGGCTGCCCTATCGATCTTTCCTGGTAAAATACTTGGGAAAATTACATAGTGGGAAAATTCAACTTAGGGTTAGGGTTAGGTCACCATGAACTCATAGAGCAAAATGGACATCGCCAATAAACTCGGAATACTTGGGTATAGTTAGAAGCGAACGTATTTTTGTAGGCTACCCTATATATCTTTCCTGGTAAAATACATGGGAAAATCCCATTGGAGGAAAATTCCACGTAGGGTTAGGGTTAGGTCACCATGAACTCATAGAGAAAAATGGACATCGCCCAAAAACACGGAATACTTGGGTATGATTAGGAGCGTACACACTTTTGTAGGCTGCCCTATCTATCTTCCCTGGTAAAATACATGGAAAAATCCCATTAGAGGAAAATTCCACTTAGGGTTATGGTTAGGTCAACATGAACTCATAGAGAAAAATGGACATCGCCAACAAACCCGGAATACTTGGGTATGTTTAGGAGCGTACTTACTTTTGTAGGCTACCCTATCTATCTTTCCGGGTAAAATTCATGGGAAAATCCCATTGGAGGAAAATTCCACTTAGGGTTGGCTCAACATGAACTCATAGAGAAAACTGGACATCGCCAACAAACTCGGAATACTTGGGTATGGTTAGGAGCGTACTTCCTTTTGTAGGCTGCCCTATATATCTTTCCTTGTAAAATATATGGGAAAATTACATAGTGGGAAAATTCCACTTAGGGTTAGGGTTAGGTCACCATGACCTCATAGAGAAAAATGGACATCGCCAACAAACCCGGAATACTTGGGTATGGTTAGGAGCGTACTTCCTTTTGTAGGCTGCCCTATCGATCTTTCCTGGTAAAATACATGGGAACATTACATAGTGGGAAAATTCAACCTGGGGTTAGGGTTAGGTCACCATGAACTTATAAAGCAAAATGGACATCGCCAACAAACTCGGAACACATCGATAAGGTTAGGAGCGTACTTACTTTTGTAGGCTGCCCTATCGATCTTTTCTGGTAAAATACTTGGGAAAATTACATAGTGGGAAAATTCAACTTAGGGTTAGGGTTAGGTCACCATGAACTCATAGAGCAAAATGGACATCGCCAACAAACTCGGAATACTTGGGTATGATTAGGAGCGTACGCACTTTTGTAGGCTGCCCTATCTATCTTTCCTGGTAAAATACATGGGAAAATCCCATTAGAGCAAAATTCTACTTAGGGTTATAGTTCGGTCAACATGAACTCATAGAGCAAAATGGACACCGCCAACAAACTCGGAATACTTGGGTATGGTTAGGAGCGTACTTAGTTTCGTAGGCTACCCTATCTATCTTTCCTGGTAAAATACATGGAAAAATCCCATTGGAGGAAAATTCCATGTAGGGTTAGGGTTAGGTCACCATGAACTCATAGAGCAAAATGGACATCGCCAACAAACTTGGAATACTTGGGTATGGTTAGGAGTGTACTTACTTTTGTAGGCTACCCTATCTATCTTTCCTGGTAAAATTCATGGGAAAATCCCATTGGAGGAAAATTCCATTTAGGGTTAGGTCACCATGAACTCATAGAGAAATAGGGACATCGCCAAGAAACTCGGAATACTTGGGTATGGTTAGGAGCGTACTTCCTTTTGTAGGCTACCCTATCGATCTTTCCAAGTAAAATACATGGGAAAATCCCATTAGAGCAAAATTCTACTTAGGGTTATGGTTCGGTCAACATGAACTCATAGAGCAAGATGGACACCGCCAACAAACTCGGAATACTTGGGTATGGTTAGGAGCGTACTTACTTTTGTAGGCTACCCTATCTATCTTTCCGGGTAAAATTCATGGGAAAATCCCATTGGAGGAAAATTCCACTTAGGGTTAGCTCAACATGAACTCATAGAGAAAACTGGACATCGCCAACAAACTCGGAATACTTGGGTATGGTTAGGAACGTACTTCCTTTTGTAGGCTACCCTATCGATCTTTCCTAGTAAAATACATGGGAAAATTCCATTTAGGGATCGGGTTAGGTCACCATGACCTCATAGAGCAAAATGGACGTCGCCAACAAACTCGGAATACTTGGGTATGATTAGGAGCGTACACACTTTTGTAGGCTGCCCTATCTATCTTTCCTGGTAAAATACATGGGAAAATCCCATTAGAGCAAAATTCTACTTAGGGTTATGGTTCGGTCAACATGAACTCATAGAGCAAAATGGACACCGCCAACAAACTCGGAATACTTGGGTATGGTTAGGAGCGTACTTACTTTTGTAGGCTGCCCTATATATCTTTCCTTGTAAAATATATGGGAAAATTACATAGTGGGAAAATTCCACGTAGGGTTAGGGTTAGGTCACCATGACCTCATAGAGCAATATGGACATCGCCAACAAACTCGGAATACTTGGGTATGGTTACGAGCGTACTTATTTTTGTAGACTGCCCTATCGATCTTTCGTAGTAAAATACATGGGAAAATTCCATTTAGGGTTACGCTTAGGTCACCATGAACTCATAGAGCAAAATGGACATCACCAACAAACTCGGAATACTTGGGTATGGTTAGGAGCGTACTTACTTTTGTAGGCTGCCCTATCTATCTTTCCTGGTAAAATACATGGGAAAAATACATAGTGGGAAAATTCCACTTAGGGTTAAGGTTAGGTCACCATGAACTCATACAGCAAAATGGACATCGTCAACATATTTGGAGTGCTTGGGTATGGTAAGGGGAGCATTTACTTTTGTGGGCTGCCCTATCTATCTTTCCTGGTAAAATACAAGGGGAAAATCCCGTTGGAGGAAAATTCCACTTAGGGTTAGGTCACCATGAACTCATAGAGAAATAGGGACATCACCCAGAAACTCGGAATACTTGGGTATCGTTAGGAGTGTACTTACTTTTCTACGCTGCCCTATCTATCTTTCCTGGTAAAATACATGGGAAAATTACATAGTGGGAAAATTCCACTTAGGGTTAGGGTTAGGTCACCATGAACTCATAGAGCAAAATGGACATTGTGAACAAACACGTAGTGCTTGGGTATGGTTAGGGGGGCATTGACTTTCGTAGGCTACCCTATCTATCTTTCCTGGTAAAATACATGGAAAAATCCCATTGGAAGAAAATTCCATGTAGGGTTAGGGTTAGGTCACCATGAACTCATAGAGCAAAATGGACATCGCCAACAAACTCGGAATACTTGGGTATGGTTAGGAGTGTACTTACTTGTGTAGGCTACCCTATCTATCTTTCCTGGTAAAATTCATAGGAAAATCCCATGGGAGGAAAATTCCATTTAGGGTTAGGTCACCATGAACTCATAGAGAAATAGGGACATCACCCAGAAACTCGGAATACTTGGGTATCGTTATGAGTGTACTTACTTTTCTACGCTGCCCTATCTATCTTTCCTGGTAAAATACATGGGAAAATTACATAGTGGGAAAATTCCACTTAGGGTTAGGGTTAGGTCACCATGAACTCATAGAGCAAAATGGACATTGTCAACAAACACGTAGTGCTTGGGTATGGTTAGGGGGGCATTGACTTTCGTAGGCTACCCTATCTATCTTTCCTGGTAAAATACATGGAAAAATCCCATTGGAAGAAAATTCCATGTAGGGTTAGGGTTAGGTCACCATAAACTCATAGAGCAAAATGGACATCGCCAACAAACTCGGAATACTTGGGTATGGTTAGGAGTGTACTTACTTGTGTAGGCTACCCTATCTATCTTTCCTGGTAAAATTCATAGGAAAATCCCATTGGAGGAAAATTCCATTTAGGGTTAGGTCACCATGAACTCATAGAGAAATAGGGACATCGCCAAGAAACTCGGAATACTTGGGTATGGTTAGGAGCGTACTTCCTTTTGTAGGCTGCCCTATCGATCTTTCTTGGTAAAATACATGGGAAAATTACATAGTGGGAAAATTCCACTTGGGGTTAGGTCACCATGAACTCCTAGAGCATAATGGACAACACCAACAAACTCGGAGTGCTTGAGTATGGTTAGGAGAGCACTAACTTTTGAAGCCTGCCCTATCTATCTTTCCTGGTAAAATACATGGGAAAATCCCATTGGAGGAAAATTCCACTTAGGGTTAGGGTTAGGTCGCCATAAACTCATAGAGCAAAATGGACATCACCAACAAACTCGGAATACTTGGGTATGGTTAGGAGCGTACTTACTTTTGTAGGCTGCCCTATCTATCTTTCCTGGTAAAATACATGGGAAAAATACATAGTGGGAAAATTCCACTTAGGGTTAGGGTTAGGTCACCATGAACTCATACAGCAAAATGGACATCGTCAACATATTTGGAGTGCTTGGGTATGGTAAGGGGAGCATTTACTTTTGTGGGCTGCCCTATCTATCTTTCCTGGTAAAATACAAGGGGAAAATCCCGTTGGAGGAAAATTCCACTTAGGGTTAGGTCACCATGAACTCATAGAGAAATAGGGACATCACCCAGAAACTCGGAATACTTGGGTATCGTTAGGAGTGTACTTACTTTTCTACGCTGCCCTATCTATCTTTCCTGGTAAAATACATGGGAAAATTACATAGTGGGAAAATTCCACTTAGGGTTAGGGTTAGGTCACCATGAACTCATAGAGCAAAATGGACATTGTCAACAAACACGTAGTGCTTGGGTATGGTTAGGGGGGCATTGACTTTCGTAGGCTACCCTATCTATCTTTCCTGGTAAAATACATGGAAAAATCCCATTGGAAGAAAATTCCATGTAGGGTTAGGGTTAGGTCACCATGAACTCATAGAGCAAAATGGACATCGCCAACAAACTCGGAATACTTGGGTATGGTTAGGAGTGTACTTACTTGTGTAGGCTACCCTATCTATCTTTCCTGGTAAAATTCATAGGAAAATCCCATTGGAGGAAAATTCCATTTAGGGTTAGGTCACCATGAACTCATAGAGAAATAGGGACATCGCCAAGAAACTCGGAATACTTGGGTATGGTTAGGAGCGTACTTCCTTTTGTAGGCTGCCCTATCGATCTTTCTTGGTAAAATACATGGGAAAATTACATAGTGGGAAAATTCCACTTGGGGTTAGGTCACCATGAACTCCTAGAGCATAATGGACAACACCAACAAACTCGGAGTGCTTGAGTATGGTTAGGAGAGCACTAACTTTTGAAGCCTGCCCTATCTACCTTTCCTGGTAAAATACATGGGAAAATCCCATTGGAGGAAAATTCCACTTAGGGTTAGGGTTAGGTTGCCATAAACTCATAGAGCAAAATGGACATCACCAACAAACTCGGAATACTTGGGTATGGTTAGGAGCGTACTTACTTTTGTAGGCTGCCCTATCTATCTTTCCTGGTAAAATACATGGGAAAAATACAGAGTGGGAAAATTCCACTTAGGGTTAGGGTTAGGTCACCATGAACTCATACAGCAAAATGGACATCGTCAACATATTTGGAGTGCTTGGGTATGGTAAGGGGAGCATTTACTTTTGTGGGCTGCCCTATCTATCTTTCCTGGTAAAATACAAGGGGAAAATCCCGTTGGAGGAAAATTCCACTTAGGGTTAATGTTAGGTCACCATAAACTCATAGAGCAAAATGGACATCGCTAACAAATTTGGAGTGCTTGGGTATTGTTAGGAGCGTACTTACTTTTGTAGGCTGCCCTATCTATCATTCCTGGTAAAATACATGGGAAAATTCCATAATGGGAAAATTCCAGTTAGAGTTAGGGTTAGGTCACCATGAACTCATAGAGCAAAATGGGCATCGCCAACAAACTCGGAATACTTGGGTATGGTTAGGAGCGTACTTACTTTTGTAGGCTGCCCTATCTATCTTTCCTGGTAAAATACATGGGAAAATTACATATTGGGAAAATTCCACGAAGGGTTAGGGTTAGGTCACCATGAACTCATACAGCAAAATGGACATCGCCAAAAAACTCGGAATACTTGTGTATGTTTAGGAGCATACATACGTTTGTAGGCTGCCCTATCTTTCCTGGGAAAATACATGGGAAAATCCCATTAGAGGAAAATTCCACTTAGGGTTATGGTTATGTCAAAATGAACTCATAGAGAAAAATGGACATTGCCAACAAACTCGGAATACTTGGGTATGGTTAGGAGCGTACTTCCCTTTGTAGGCTGCCATATCGATCTTTCCTGGTAAAATACATGGGAAAATTACATAGTGGGAAAATTCCACTTGGGGTTAGGTCACCATGAACTTCTAGAGCATAATGGACAACCCCAACAAACTCGGAGTGCTTGAGTATGGTTAGGAGAGCACTAACTTTTGAAGCCTGCCCTATCTATCTTTCCTGGTAAAATACATGGGAAAATCCCATTGGAGGAAAATTCCACTTAGGGTTAGGGTTAGGTCACCATGAACTCATAAACCAAAATGGACATCGCGAATAAACTCGGCGTGCTTGGGTATGGTTAGGGGGGCATTTACTTTTGTAGGCTACCCTATCTATCTTTCCTGGTAAAATACATGGGAAAATCCCATTGGAGGAAAATTCCACGTAGGGTTAGCTTAGGTCACCATAAACCCATAGAGCAAAATGGACATCACCAACAAATTTGGAGTGCTTGGGTATGATTAGGAGCGTACTTACTTTTGAAGGCTGCCCCATCTATCATACCTGGTAAACTACATGGGAAAATTTCATAATGGGAAAATTCCAGTTAGGGTTAGGGCAGTGCTTCTCAATTATTTTCTTTCATGCCCCCCTAGGAAGAAGAAAACATTACACGTCCCCCGCGCGACTGTCTATTCAATCGGGTCCTTTGCGTATATCACGTGCATCCAATATGGCAGTATTTGCCGAGGTCAAACGAGACCCCCTTTACGGAGCCTCGCGCCCCCCCTGGGTGGCCCGCCCCACTATTTGAAAAGCACTGCCCTAAGTGGAATTTTCCCAATATGTAATTTTCCCATGTATTTTACCAGGAAAGACCGATAGGGCAGCCTACAAAAGGAAGTACGCGCCTTACCATTCCCAAGTATTCCGAGTTTCTGGGCGATGTCCCTATTTCTCTATGAGTTCATGGTGACCTAACCCTAAGTGGAATTTTCCCACTATGTAATTTTCCCATGTATTTTACCAGGAAAGATCGATAGGGCAGACTAAAAAAGGAAGTACGCTCCTAACCATACCCAAGCATTCCGAGTTTGTTGGCGATATCCGTTTTGCTCTATGAGTTCATGGTGACCTAACCCTAACCCTACGTGGAATTTTCCTCCAATGGGATTTTCCCATGTATTTTACCAGGAAAGATATAAAGGGTAGCCTACAAAAGTACGTCCAGTCCTAACCATACCCAAGTATTCCAAGTTTGTTGGCGATGTCCATTTTGCTCTATGAGTTCATGGTGACCTAACCCTAAGTGGAATTTTCCACTATGTAATTTTCTCATGTATTTTACCAGGAAAGATTGATAGGGCAGCCTACAAAAGGACGTACGCTCCTAACCATAACCAAGTATTCCGGGTTTCTTGGCAATATCCCTATTTCTCTATGAGTTCATGGTGACCTAACCCTAAGTGGAATTTTCCTACAATGGGATTTTCCCATGAATTTTACCAGGAAAGATAGATAGGGTAGCCTACAAAAGTAAGTACGCTCCTAATCATACCCAAGTTTTCCAAGTTTGTTCGTGATGTCCCTATTTCTCTATGAGTTCATGGTGACCTAACCCTAAGTGGAATTTTCCCACTATGTAATTTTCCCATGTATTTTACGAGGAAAGATCGATAGGGCAGACTAAAAAAGGAAGTACGCTCCTAACCATACCCAAGCATTCCGAGTTTGTTGGCGATATCTGTTTTGCTCTATGAGTTCATGGTGACCTAACCCTAACCCTACGTGGAATTTTCCTCCAATGGGATTTTCCCATGTATTTTATCAGGAAAGATCGACAGGGCAGCCTACAAAAGTAAGTCCGCTCCTAACCATACCCAAGTATTCCGAGTTTGTTGGCGATGTCCATTTTGCTCTATGAGTTTATGGTGACCTAACCCTAACCCTAAGTGGAATTTTCCAATTATGTAATTTTCCCATGTATTTTACCAGGAAAGATAGATAGGGTAGCCTACAAAAGTAAGTACGCTCCTAACCATACCCAAGTATTCCGAGTTTGTTGGCGATGTCCATTTTGCTCTATCAGTTCATGGTGACCTAACCCTAACCCTACGTGAAATTTTACTCCAATGGGATTTTCCCATGTATTTTACCAGGAAAGATAGGGTAGCCTATAAAAGTAAATGCCCCCCTAACCATACCCAAGCACTCCAAGTTTATTTGCAATGTCCATTTTGCTCTATGAGTTCATGGTGACCTAACCCTAACCCTAAGTGGAATTTTCCGACTATGTAATTTTCCCATGTATTTTACTTGGAAAGATATATAGGGCAGCCTAGAAAAGTAAGTACGCTCCTAACCATACCCAAGCACTCCAAATTTGTTGGCGATGTCCATTTTGCTCTATGAGTTTATGGTGACCTAACACTAACCCTAAGTGGAATTTTCCTCCAACGGGATTTTCCCCTTGTATTTTATCAGGAAAGATAGGTAGGGCAGCCTACAAAAGTTAATGCCCCCCTTACCATACCCGAGCACTCGAAATATGTTGACGATGTCCATTTTGCTGTATGAGTTCATGGTGACCTAACTCTAACCCTAAGTGGAATTTTCCCACTATGTATTTTTCCCATGTATTTTACCAGGAAATATAGATAGGGCAGCCTTCAAAAGGAAGTATGCTCCTAACCATACCCAAGTATTCCGAGTTTGTTGGTGATGTCCATTTTGCTCTATGAGTTTATGGCGACCTAACCCTAACCCTAAGTGGAATTTTCCTCCAATAGGATTTTCCCATGTATTTTACCAGGAAAGATAGATAGGGCAGCCTACAAAAGGAAGTACGCTCCTAACCATACTCAAGCACTCCAAGTTTGTTGGTGTTGTCCATTTTGTTCTATGAGTTCATGGTGACCTAACCCTAACCCTAAGTGGAATTTTCCTCCAATGGGATTTTCCCATGAATTTTACCAGGAAAGATAGATAGGGTAGCCTACAAAAGTAAGTACGCTCCTAACCATACCCAAGCACTCCAAGTTTATTCGTGATGTCCATTTTGCTCTATGAGTTCATGATGACCTAACCCTAACCCTAAGTGGAATTTTCCGACTATGTAATTTTCCCATGTATTTTACTTGGAAAGATATATAGGGCAGCCTACAAAAGTAAGTACGCTCCTAACCATACCCAAGCACTCCAAATATGTTGGCGATGTCCATTTTGCTCTATAAGTTTATGGTGACCTAACACTAACCCTACGTGGAATTTTCCTCCAATGGGATTTTCCCATGTATTTTATCAGGAAAGATAGGGTAGCCTATAAAAGTAAATGCCCCCCTAACCATACCCAAGCACTCCAAGTTTATTCGCGATGTCCATTTTGCTCTATGAGTTCATGATGACCTAACCCTAACCCTAAGTGGAATTTTCCGACTATTTAATTTTCCCATGTATTTTACTTGGAAAGATATATAGGACAGCCTACAAAAGTAAGTACGCTCCTAACCATACCCAAGCACTCCAAATATGTTGGCGATGTCCATTTTGCTCTATTAGTTTATGGTGACCTAACACTAACCCTAAGTGGAATTTTCCCACTATGTAATTTTCCCATGTATTTTACCAGGAAAGATCGATAGGGCAGCCTACAAAAGGAAGTACGCTCCTAACCATACCCAAGTATTCCGAGTTTCTTGGCTATATCCCTATTTCCCTTTGAGTTCATGGTGACCTAACCCTAGGTGGAATTTTCCTCCAGTGGGATTTTCCGATGAATTTTACCAGGAAAGATAGATAGGGTAGCTTACAAAAGTAAGTATGCTCCTAACCATACCCAAGTATTCCGGGTTTGTTGGCGATATCCATTTTGCTCTATGAGTTCATGGTGACCTAACCTAACCCTACGTGGAATTTTCCTCCAATGGGATTTTCCCATATATTTTACCAGGAAAGATAGATAGGGTAGCCTACAAAGGTAAATGCCCCCCTAACCATACCCAAGAACTCCTAGTTTATTCCCGATGTCCATTTTGCTCTATGAGTTCATGGTGACCTAACCCTACGTGGAATTTTCCTCCAATGGGATTTTCCCATGTATTTTACCAGGAAAGATATATAGGGTAGCCTACAAAAGTAAGTCCGCTCCTAACCATACCCAAGTATTCCGAGTTTGTTGCCGATGTCCATTTTGCTCTATGAGTTCATGTTGACCTAACCCTAACCCTACGTAGAAATTTCCTCCAATGGGATTTTCCCCTTGTATTTTACCTAGAAAGATAGGTAGGGCAGCCTACAAAAGTAAGTCCGCTCCTAACCATACCCAAGTATTCCGAGTTTGTTGGCGATGTCCATTTTGCTCTATGAGTTCATGGTGACCTAACCCTAACCCTAAGTGCAATTTTCCCACTATGTAATTTTCCCATGTATTTTACCAGGAAAGATCGATAGGGCAGCCTACAAAAGGAAGTACGCTCCTAACCATACCCAAGTATTCCGAGTTTCTTGGCTATATCCCTATTTCCCTATGAGTTCATGGTGACCTAACCCTAGGTGGAATTTTCCTCCAGTGGGATTTTCCGATGAATTTTACCAGGAAAGATAGATAGGGTAGCCTACAAAAGTAAGTACGCTCCTAACCATACCCAAGTATTCCGGGTTTGTTGGCGATATCCATTTTGCTCTATGAGTTCATGGTGACCTAACCTAACCCTACGTGGAATTTTCCTCCAATGGGATTTTCCCATATATTTTACCAGGAAAGATAGATAGGGTAGCCTACAAAGGTAAATGCCCCCCTAACCATACCCAAGCAGTCCTAGTTTATTCCCGATGTCCATTTTGCTCTATGAGTTCATGGTGACCTAACCCTACGTGGAATTTTCCTCCAATGGGATTTTCACATGTATTTTACCAGGAAAGATATATAGGGTAGCCTACAAAAGTAAGTCCGCTCCTAACCATACCCAAGTATTCCGAGTTTGTTGGCAATGTCCATTTTGCTCTATGAGTTCATGGTGACCTAACCCTAACCCTAAGTGGAATTTTCCCACTATGTAATTTTCCCATGTATTTTACCAGGAAAGATCGATAGGGAAGCCTACAAAAGTAAGTCCGCTCCTAACCATACCCAAGTATTCCGAGTTTGTTGGCGATATCCATTTTGCTCTATTAGTTCATGGTGACCTAACCTAACCCTACGTGGAATTTTCCTCAAATGGGATTTTCCCATATATTTTACCAGGAAAGATAGATATGGTACCCTACAAAGGTAAATGCCCCCCTAACCATACCCAAGCACTCCGAGTTTATTCGCGATGTCCATTTTGCTGTATGAGTTCATGGTGACCTAACCCTAACCCTAAATGGAATTTTCCGACTATGTAATTTTCCCATGTATTTTACTTGGAAAGTTATATAGGGCAGCCTACAAAAGTAAGTACGCTCCTAACCATACCCAAGTATTCCGAGTTTGTTGGCGATGTCCATTTTGCTCTATGAGTTCATGGTGACCTAACCCTACGTGGAATTTTCCTCCAATGGGATTTTCCCATGTATTTTACTTGGAAAGATATATAGGGCAGCCTACAAAAGTAAGTACGCTCCTAAACATACCCAAGCACTCCAAATTTGTTGGCGATGTCCATTTTGCTCTATGAGTGCATGGTGACCTAACCCTAACCCTAAGTGGAATTTTCCCACTATGTAATTTTCCCATATATTTTACCAGGAAAGATCGATAGGGCAGCGTACAAAAGGAAGTACGCTCCTAAACATACCCAAGTATTCCGAGTTTCTTGGCTATATCCCTATTTCCCTATGAGTTCATGGTGACCTAACCCTAGGTGGAATTTTCCTCCAGTGGGATTTTCCCATGAATTTTACCAGGAAAGATAGATAGGGTAGCCTACAAAAGTAAGTACGCTCCTAACCATACCCAAGTATTCCGGGTTTGTTGGCGATATCCATTTTGCTCTATGAGTTCATGGTGACCTAACCTAACCCTACGTGGAATTTTCCTCCAATGGGATTTTCCCATATATTTTACCAGGAAAGATAGATATGGTAGCCTACAAAGGTAAATACCCCCCTAACCATACCCAAGCACTCCGAGTTTATTCGCAATGTCCATTTTGCTGTATGGGTTCATGGTGACCTAACCCTAACCCTAAGTGGAATTTTCCGACTATGTAATTTTCCCATGTATTTTACTTGGAAAGATATATAGGGCAGCCTACAAAAGTAAGTACGCTCCTAACCATACCCAAGTATTCCGAGTTTGTTGGCGATGTCCATTTTGCTCTATGAGTTCATGGTGACCTAACCCTATGTGGAATTTTCCTCCAATGGGATTTTCCCATGTATTTGACTTGGAAAGATATATAGGGCAGCCTACAAAAGGAAGTACGCTACTAAACATACCCAAGCACTCCAAATTTGTTGGCGATGTCCATTTTGCTCTATGAGTTCATGGTGACCTAACCCTAACCCTAAGTGGAATTTTCCCACTATGTAATTTTCCCATATATTTTACCAGGAAAGATCGATAGGGCAGCGTACAAAAGGAAGTACGCTCCTAAACATACCCAAGTATTCCGAGTTTCTTGGCTATATCCCTATTTCCCTATGAGTTCATGGTGACCTAATCCTAGGTGGAATTTTCCTCCAGTGGGATTTTCCCATGAATTTTACCAGGAAAGATAGATAGGGTAGCCTACAAAAGTAAGTACGCTCCTAACCATACCCAATTATTCCGGGTTTGTTTGGCGATATCCTTTTGCTCTATGAGTCATGGTGACCTAACCTACCCTACGTGGAATTTTCCTCCAATGTGGATTTTCCCATATTTATTTACCAGGAAACGATAGTATGGTAGGGCCTACAAAAATAAATGCCCCCCTAACCAGACCCAAGCACTCCGAGTTTATTCGCAATGTCCATTTTGCTCTATGAGTTCATGGTGACCTAACCCTAACCCTAAGTGGAATTTTCCGACTATGTAATTTTCCCATGTATTTTACTTGGAAAGTTATATAGGGCAGCCTACAAAAGTAAGTACGCTCCTAACCATACCCAAGTATTCCGAGTTTGTTGGCGATGTCCATTTTGCTCTATGAGTTCATGGTGACCTAACCCTACGTGGAATTTTCCTCCAATGGGATTTTCCCATGTATTTGACTTGGAAAGATATATAGGGCAGCCTACAAAAGGAAGTACGCTCCTAAACATACCCAAGCACTCCAAATTTGTTGGCGATGTCCATTTTGCTCTATGAGTTCATGGTGACCTAACCCTAACCCTAAGTGGAATTTTCCCACTATGTAATTTTCCCATATATTTGTAACCAGGAAAGATTGATAGGGCAGCCCTACAAAAGGAATTACGCTACTAAACATACCCAAGCACTCCAATTTGTTGGCGATGTCCATTTTTGCTCTATGAGTTTCATGGTGACCTACCCTAACCTCTAAGTGGAATTTGCCACTTTGTAATTTTCCCATATATTTTACCAGGAAAGATTGATAGGGCAGCCTACAAATGAAGTCCGCTCCCTAACATACCCAAGTATTCCGAGTTTCTTGGCTATATCCCATTTCCCTATATTCATGGTGCCCTAACCCTGAGGTGGAATTTCGTCGTGGATTTTCCCAATGAATTTTACCAGGAAAGATAGATATGGCAGCCAACAAAGGAAGTACGCTCCTAACCATACCCAAGTATTACGAGTTTCTTGGCAATATCCCTATTTCCTTATGAGTTCATGGTGACCTAACCCTAGGTGGAATTTTCCTCCAATGGGATTTTCCCATGTATTTTACCAGGAAAGATATATAGGGTAGCCTACAAAGGTGAGTCCGCTCCTAACCATACCCAAGTTTTCCGAGTTTGTTGGCGATGTCCATTTTGCTCTATGAGTTCATGGTGACCTAACCCTAACCCTAAGTGGAATTTTCCCACTATGTAATTTTCCCATATATTTTACCAGGAAAGATTGATAGGGCAGCCTACAAAAGGAAGTACGCTCCTAACCATACCCAAGTATTCCGAGTTTCTTGGCTATATCCCTATTTCCCTATGAGTTCATGGTGACCTAACCCTAGGTGGAATTTTCCTCCAGTGGGATTTTCCCATGAATTTTACCAGGAAAGATAGATAGGGCAGCCTACAAAAGGAAGTACGCTCCTAACCAGACCCAAGTATTCCGAGTTTCTTGGCAATATCCCTATTTCCTTATGAGTTCATGGTGACCTAACCCTAACCCTACGTGGAATTTTCCTCCAATGGGATTTTCCCATGTATTTTACCAGGAAAGATAGATAGGGTAGCCTACAAAAGTAAATGCCCCCCTAACCATACCCAAGCACTCCTAGTTTATTCCCGATGTCCATTTTGCTCTATGAGTTCATGGTGACCTAGCCCTACGTGGAATTTTCCTCCAATGGGATTTTCCCATGAATTTTACCAGGAAAGATAGATAGGGTAGCCTTCAAAAGGAAGTACGCTCCTAACCATACCCAAGTATTCCGAGTTTGTTGGCGATGTCCATTTTGCTCTATGAGTTCATGGTGACCTAACCCTACGTGGAATTTTCCTCCAATGGGATTTTCCCATGTATTTTATCAGGAAATATAGGGTAGCCTACAAAAGTAAATGCCCCCCTAACCATACCCAAGCACTCCGAGTTTATTCGCGATGTCCATTTTGCTCTATGAGTTCATGGTGACCTAACCCTAACCCTAAGTGGAATTTTCCCACTATGTAATTTTCCCATATATTTTACCAGGAAAGATCGATAGGGCAGCCTACAAAAGGAAGTACGCTCCTAACCATACCCAAGTATTCCGAGTTTCTTGGCTATATCCCTATTTCCCTATGAGTTCATGGTGACCTAACCCTAGGCGGAATTTTCCTCCAGTGGGATTTTCCCATGAATTTTACCAGGAAAGATAGATAGGGTAGCCTACAAAAGTAAGTACGCTCCTAACCATACCCAAGTATTCCGGGTTTGTTGGCGATATCCATTTTGCTCTATGAGTTCATGGTGACCTAACCTAACCCTACGTGGAATTTTCCTCCAATGGGATTTTCCCATATATTTTACCAGGAAAGATAGATAGGGTAGCCTACAAAGGTAAATGCCCCCCTAACCATACCCAAGCACTCCGAGTTTATTCGCGATGTCCATTTTGCTGTATAAGTTCATGGTGACCTTACCCTAACCCTAAGTGGAATTTTCCGACTATGTAATTTTCCCATGTATTTTACTTGGAAAGATATATAGGGCAGCCTACAAAAGTAAGTACGCTCCTAACCATACCCAAGTATTGCGAGTTTGTTGGCAATATCCCTATTTCTCTATGAGTTCATGGTGACCTAACCCTACGTGGAATTTTCCTCCAATGGGATTTTCCCATGTATTTTACCAGGAAAGATATATAGGGTAGCCTACAAAAGGAAGTACGCTCCTAACCATACCCAAGTATTCCGAGTTTCTTGGCAATATCCCTATTTCTCTGTGAGTTCATGGTGACCTAACCCTAGGTGGAATTTTCCTCCAGTGGGATTTTCCCATGAATTTTACCAGGAAAGATAGGTAGGGCAGGTTTCAAAAGTTAGTGGTCTCCTAACCATACTCAAGCACTCCGAGTTTGTTGGGGTTGTCCATTATGCTCTAGTAGTTCATGGTGACCTAACCCTAACCCTTCGTGGAATTTTCCTCCAATGGGATTTTCCCATGTATTTTATCAGGAAAGATAGGGTAGCCTACAAAAGTAAATGCCCCCCTAACCATACCCAAGCACTCCGAGTTTATTCGCGATGTCCATTTTGCTCTATGAGTTCATGATGACCTAACCCTAACCCTAAGTGGAATTTTCCGACTATGTAATTTTCCCATGTATTTTACTTGGAAAGATATATAGGGCAGCCTACAAAAGTAAGTACGCTCCTAACCATACCCAAGCACTCCAAATTTGTTGGCGATGTCCATTTTGCTCTAAGAGTTTATGGTGACCTAACACTAACCCTTCGTGGAATTTTCCTCCAATGGGATTTTCCCATGTATTTTATCAGGAAAGATAGGGTAGCCTACAAAAGTAAATGCCCCCCTAACAATACCCAAGCACTCCGAGTTTATTCGCGATGTCCATTTTGCTCTATGAGTTAATGATGACCTAACCCTAACCCTAAGTGGAATTTTCCCACTATGTAATTTTCCCATGTATTTTACTTGGAAAGATATATAGGGCAGCCTACAAAAGTAAGTACGCTCCTAACCATACCCAAGCACTCCAAATTTGTTGGCGATGTCCATTTTGCTCTACGATTTTATGGTTATCTAACACTAACCCTAAGTGGAATTTTCCTCCAACGGGATTTTCCCCTTGTATTTTACCAGGAAAGATAGGGCAGCCTACAAAAGTAAATGCCCCCCTTACCATACCCAAGCACTCCAAATATGTTGACGATGTCCATTTTGCTGTATGAGCTCATGGTGACCTAACCCTAACCCTAAGTGGAATTTTCCCACTATGTAATTTTCCCATATATTTTACCAGGAAAGATCGATAGGGCAGCGTACAAAAGGAAGTACGCTCCTAAACATACCCAAGTATTCCGAGTTTCTTGGCTATATCCCTATTTCCCTATGAGTTCATGGTGACCTAATCCTAGGTGGAATTTTCCTCCAGTGGGATTTTCCCATGAATTTTACCAGGAAAGATAGATAGGGTAGCCTACAAAAGTAAGTACGCTCCTAACCATACCCAAGTATTCCGGGTTTGTTGGCGATATCCATTTTGCTCTATGAGTTCATGGTGACCTAACCTAACCCTACGTGGAATTTTCCTCCAATGGGATTTTCCCATATATTTTACCAGGAAAGATAGATATGGTAGCCTACAAAGGTAAATACCCCCCTAACCATACCCAAGCACTCCGAGTTTATTCGCAATGTCCATTTTGCTGTATGGGTTCATGGTGACCTAACCCTAACCCTAAGTGGAATTTTCCGACTATGTAATTTTCCCATGTATTTTACTTGGAAAGATATATAGGGCAGCCTACAAAAGTAAGTACGCTCCTAACCATACCCAAGTATTCCGAGTTTGTTGGCGATGTCCATTTTGCTCTATGAGTTCATGGTGACCTAACCCTATGTGGAATTTTCCTCCAATGGGATTTTCCCATGTATTTGACTTGGAAAGATATATAGGGCAGCCTACAAAAGGAAGTACGCTACTAAACATACCCAAGCACTCCAAATTTGTTGGCGATGTCCATTTTGCTCTATGAGTTCATGGTGACCTAACCCTAACCCTAAGTGGAATTTTCCCACTATGTAATTTTCCCATATATTTTACCAGGAAAGATTGATAGGGCAGCCTACAAAAGGAAGTACGCTCCTAACCATACCCAAGTATTCCGAGTTTCTTGGCTATATCCCTATTTCCCTATGAGTTCATGGTGACCTAACCCTAGGTGGAATTTTCGTCCAGTGGGATTTTCCCATGAATTTTACCAGGAAAGATAGATAGGGCAGCCTACAAAAGGAAGTACGCTCCTAACCATACCCAAGTATTACGAGTTTCTTGGCAATATCCCTATTTCCTTATGAGTTCATGGTGACCTAACCCTAGGTGGAATTTTCCTCCAATGGGATTTTCCCATGTATTTTACCAGGAAAGATATATAGGGTAGCCTACAAAGGTGAGTCCGCTCCTAACCATACCCAAGTTTTCCGAGTTTGTTGGCGATGTCCATTTTGCTCTATGAGTTCATGGTGACCTAACCCTAACCCTAAGTGGAATTTTCCCACTATGTAATTTTCCCATATATTTTACCAGGAAAGATCGATAGGGCAGCCTACAAAAGGAAGTACGCTCCTAACCATACCCAAGTATTCCGAGTTTCTTGGCTATATCCCTATTTCCCTATGAGTTCATGGTGACCTAACCCTAACCCTACGTGGAATTTTCCTCCAATGGGATTTTCCCATGTATTTTACCAGGAAAGATAGATAGGGTAGCCTACAAAAGTAAATGCCCCCCTAACCATACCCAAGCACTCCTAGTTTATTCCCGATGTCCATTTTGCTCTATGAGTTCATGGTGACCTAGCCCTACGTGGAATTTTCCTCCAATGGGATTTTCCCATGAATTTTACCAGGAAAGATAGATAGGGTAGCCTTCAAAAGGAAGTACGCTCCTAACCATACCCAAGTATTCGAGTTTGTTGGCGATGTCCGCATTGTGCTTCTATGAGTTATGGTGACCTAACCCTACGTGAATTATCTTCCAATGGGATTTCCCATGTATTTTACCAAGAAACATAGATAGGGCAGCCTAGAAAGGTCACTGCCTTCCTAACTATACCCAAGCACTCCGAATTTGTTGGCGTTGTCCATTTTGCTCTATGAGTTCATGGTGACCTAACCTAACCCTAAGTGGAATTTTCCTCCAATGCGATTTTCTCATGTATTCTACCAGGAAACATAGATACGGCAGCCTAGAAAGGTCACTGCCTTCCTAACTATACCCAAGTATTCCGAGTTTCGTTGCTATATCCCATTTCCCTATGAGTTCTGGGTGACCTAACCCTAGGCGGAATTTTCCCTCCAGTGGGATTATTTTCCCATGAATTTTACCAGGAAGAGTAGATAGGGTAGGCCTACAAAGTAAGTTACGCTCCTAACCAACCAAGTAATTCCCCGGGTTTGTTGTTGGCGATATCGCATTTTGCTCTATGAGTTCATGGTGACGCTAACCTAACCTACGTTTGAATTTTCTCTCCACTGGGATTCTCCCATATATTTTACCAGGGAAGATAATAGGGTATCCTACAAAGTTAAATGCCCCCGCTACGCTCCTAACCATACCCAAGTATTCCGAGTTTCTTGGCAATATCCCTATTTCTCTATGAGTTCATGGTGACCTAACCCTAAGTGGAATTTTCCTCCAATGGGATTTTCCCATGAATTTTACCAGGAAAGATAGATAGAGTAGCCTACAAAAGTAAATGCCCCCCTAACAATACCCAAGTATTCCGAGTTTGTTGGTGATGTCCATTTTGCTCTATCAGTTCATGGTGACCTAACCCTACGTGGAATTTTCCCAATATGTAATTTTCCCATGTATTTTACCAGGAAAGATCGATAGGGCAGACTAAAAAAGGAAGTACGCTCCTAACCATACCCAAGTATTCGAAGTTTCTTGGCGATGTCCCTATTTCTCTATGAGTTCATGGTGACCTAACCCTAAGTGGAATTTTCCTCCAATGGGATTTTCCCATGTATTTTACCAGGCAAGATAGGGTAGCCTACAAAAGTAAATGCCCCCCTAACCATACCCAAGCACTCCGAGTTTATTCGCGATGTCCATTTTGCTCTATGAGTTCATCGTGACCTAACCCTAACCCTACGTGGAATTTTCCTCCAATGGAATTTTCCCATGTATTTTACCAGGAAAGATAGATAGGGTAGCCTACAAAAGTAAATGCCCCCCTAACCATACCCAAGCACTCCGAGTTTATTCGCAATGTCCATTTTGCTCTATGAGTTCATGGTGACCTAACCCTAACCCTAAGTGGAATTTTCCGACTATGTAATTTTCCCATGTATTTTACTTGGAAAGATATATAGGGCAGCCTACAAAAAAGTAAGTACGCTCCTAACCATACCCAAGTATTCCGAGTTTGTTGGCGATGCCCATTTTGCTCTATGAGTTCATGGTGACCTAACCCTAACCCTAACTGGAATTTTCCCATTATGGAATTTTCCCATGTATTTTACCAGGAAAGACCGATAGGGCAGCCTACAAAGGGAAGTACGATCCTAACCATACCCAAGTATTCCGAGTTTCTGGGCGATGTCCCTATTTCTCTATGAGTTCATGGTGACCTAACCCTAAGTGGAATTTTCCCACTATGTAATTTTCCCATGTATTTTACGAGGAAAGATCGATAGGGCAGACTAAAAAAGGAAGTACGCTCCTAACCATACCCAAGCATTCCGAGTTTGTTGGCGATATCCGTTTTGCTCTATGAGTTCATGGTGACCTAACCCTAACCCTACGTGGAATTTTCCTCCAATGGGATTTTCCCATGTATTTTACCAGGAAAGATATATAGGGTAGCCTACAAAAGTAAGTCCGCTCCTAACCATACCCAAGTACTCCGAGTTTGTTGGCGATCTCCATTTTGCTCTATGAGTTCATGGTGACCTAACCCTAACCCTACGTGGAATTTTCCTCCAAAGGGATTTTCCCATGTATTTTACCAGGAAAGATAGGGTAGCCTACAAAAGTAAATGCCCCCCTAACCATACCCAAGCACTCCGAGTTTATTCGCGATGTCCATTTTGCTCTATGAGTTCATGGTGACCTAACCCTAACCCTAAGTGGAATTTTCCGACTATGGGATTTTCCCATGTATTTTACGAGGAAAGATAATAGGGCAGGCTTCAAAAGTTAGTGCTCTCCTATCCATACTCAAGCACTCCGAGTTTGTTGGTGTTGTCCATTATGCTCTAGGAGTTCATGGTGACCTAACCCTAACCCCAAGTGGAATTTTCCCACTATGTAATTTTCCCATGTATTTTACCAGGAAAGATAGATAGGGCAGCCTACAAAAGGAAGTACGCTCCTAACTATACCCAAGTATTCCGAGTTTATTGGCGATCTCCATTTTGCTCTATGAGTTCATGGTGACCTAACTCTAACCCTAAGTGGAATTTTCCCACTATGTAATTTTCCCATGTATTTTACTAGGAAAGATCGATAGGGCAGCCTACAAAAGGAAGTACGCTCCTAACCATACCCAAGTATTCCGAGTTTCTTGGCGATGTCCCTATTTCTCTATGAGTTCATGGTGACCTAACCCTAAGTGTTATTTTCCTCCAATGGGATTTTCCCATGAATTTTACTAGGAAAGATAGATAGGGTAGCCTACAAAAGTAAGTACGCTCCTAACCATACCCAAGTATTCCGAGTTTGTTGGCGATATCCATTTTGCTCTATGAGTTCATGGTGACCTAACCCTAACCCTAAGTGGAATTTTCCCACTATGTAATTTTCCCATGTATTTTACCAGGAAAGATCGATAGGGCAGCCTACAAAAGGAAGTACGCTCCTAACCATACCTAAGCATTCCGAGTTTGTTGGCAATATCCGTTTTGCTCTATGAGTTCATGGTGACCTAACCCTAACCCTACGTGGAATTTTCCTCCAATGGGATTTTCCCATGTATTTTACCAGGAAAGATAGGGTAGCCTACAAAAGTAAATGCCCCCCTAACCATATCCAAGCATTCCGAGTTTGTTGGCGATATCATTTTTGCTCTATGAGTTCATGGTGACCTATCCCTAACCCTACGTGGAATTTTCCTCCAATGAAATTTTCCCATGTATTTTACGAGGAAAGATAGATAGGGCAGGCTTCAAAAGTTAGTGCTCTCCTATCCATACTCAAGCACTCCGAGTTTGTTGGTGTTGTCCATTATGCTCTAGGAGTTCATGGTGACCTAACCCTAACCCCAAGTGGAATTTTCCCACTATGTAATTTTCCCATGTATTTTACCAGGAAAGATCGATAGGGCAGCCTAGAAAAGGAAGTACGCTCCTAACCATACCCAAGTATTCCGAGTTTGTTGGCGATATCCATTTTGCTCTATGAGTTCATGGTGACCTATCCCTAACCCTACGTGGAATTTTCCTCCAATGAAATTTTCCCATGTATTTTACGATGAAAGATAGATAGGGCAGGCTTCAAAAGTTAGTGCTCTCCTATCCATACTCAAGCACTCCGAGTTTGTTGGTGTTGTCCATTATGCTCTAGGAGTTCATGGTGACCTAACCCTAACCCCAAGTGGAATTTTCCCACTATGTAATTTTCCCATGTATTTTACCAGGAAAGATCGATAGGGCAGCCTACAAAAGGAAGTACGCTCCTAACCATACCCAAGTATTCCGAGTTTCTTGGCAATATCCCTATTTCTCTATGAGTTCATGGTGACCTAACCCTAAGTGGAATTTTCCTCCAATGGGATTTTCCCATGAATTTTACCAGGAAAGATAGATAGAGTAGCCTACAAAAGTAAATGCCCCCCTAACAATACCCAAGTATTCCGAGTTTGTTGGTGATGTCCATTTTGCTCTATCAGTTCATGGTGACCTAACCCTACGTGGAATTTTCCCAATATGTAATTTTCCCATGTATTTTACCAGGAAAGATCGATAGGGCAGCCTACAAAAGGAAGTAGGCTCCTAACCATACCCAAGTATTCCGAGTTTCTTGGTGATGTCCCTATTTCTCTATGAGTTCATGGTGACCTAACCCTAAGTGGAATTTTCCCACTATGTAATTTTCCCATGTATTTTATGAGGAAAGATCGATAGGGCAGACTAAAAAAGGAAGTACGCTCGTAACCATACCTAAGCATCCGAGTTTGTTGGCGATATCCGTTTTGCTCTATGAGTTCATGGTGACCTAACCCTAACCCTAAGTGGAATTTTCCCACTATGTAATTTTCCCATGTATTTTACCAGGAAAGACCGATATGGTAGCCTACAAAAGTAAGTACGCCCTAACCATACCCAAGTATTCCGAGTTTGTTGGCGATGTCCATTTTGCTCTAGAGTTCATGGTGACCTAACCCCAAGTGGAATTTTCCCACTATGTAATTTTCCCATGTATTTTACCAGGAAAGATCGATAGGGCAGCCTAGAAAAGGAAGTACGCTCCTAACCATCCCCAAGTATTCCGAGTTTCTTGGCAATATCCCTATTTCTCTATGAATTCATGGTGACCTAACCCTAAGTGGAATTTTCCTCCAATGGGATTTTCCCATGAATTTTACCAGGAAAGATAGATAGGGTAGCCTACAAAAGTAAGTACGCTCCTAACCATACCCAAGTATTCCGAGTTTGTTGGCGATGTTCATTTTGCTCTATCAGTTCATGGTGACCTAACCCTAACCCTAAGTGGAATTTTCCCAATATGTAATTTTCCCATGTATTTTACCAGGAAAGATCGATAGGGCAGCCTAAAAAAGGAAGTACGCTCCTAACCGTACCCAAGTATTCCGAGTTTCTGGGCGATGTCCCTATTTCTCTATGAGTTCATGGTGACCTAACCCTAAGTGGAATTTTCCCACTATGTAATTTTCCCATGTATTTTACGAGGAAAGATCGATAGGGCAGACTAAAAAAGGAAGTACGCTCCTAACCATACCCAAGCATTCCGAGTTTGTTGGCGATATCCGTTTTGCTCTATGAGTTCATGGTGACCTAACCCTAACCCTAAGTGGAATTTTCCCAGTCTGTGTTTTTCCCATGTATTTTACCAGGAAAGATAGATAGGGTAGCCTACAAAAGTAAGTACGCTCCAAACCATACCCAAGTATTCGGAGTTTCTTGGCAATATCCCTATTTCCCTATGAGTTCATGGTGACCTAACCCTAAGTGGAATTTTCCTCCAATGGGATTTTCCCATGAATTTTACCAGGAAAGATAGATAGGGTAGCCTACAAAAGTAAGTATGCTCCTAACCATACCCAAGTATTCCGAGTTTGTTGGCGATGTCCATTTTGCTCTATCAGTTCATGGTGACCTAAACTAACCCTACGTGGAATTTTCCTCCAAAGGGATTTTCCCATGTATTTTACCAGGAAAGATAGATAGGGTAGCCTACAAAAATAAATGCCCCCCTAACCATACCCAAGCACTCCGAGTTTATTCGCAATGTCCATTTTGCTCTATGAGTTCATGGTGACCTAACCCTAACCCTAAGTGGAATTTTCCGACTATGTAATTTTCCCATGTATTTTACTTGGAAAGATATATAGGGCAGCCTACAAAAAAGTAAGTACGCTCCTAACCATACCCAAGTATTCCGAGTTTGTTGGCGATGCCCATTTTGCTCTATGAGTTCATGGTGACCTAACCCTAACCCTAACTGGAATTTTCCCATTATGGAATTTTCCCATGTATTTTACCAGGAAAGACCGATAGGGCAGCCTACAAAGGGAAGTACGATCCTAACCATACCCAAATATTCCGAGTTTCTGGGCGATGTCCCTATTTCTCTATGAGTTCATGGTGACCTAACCCTAAGTGGAATTTTCCCACTATGTAATTTTCCCATGTATTTTACGAGGAAAGATCGATAGGGCAGACTAAAAAAGGAAGTACGCTCCTAACCATACCCAAGCATTCCGAGTTTGTTGGCGATATCCGTTTTGCTCTATGAGTTCATGGTGACCTAACCCTAACCCTACGTGGAATTTTCCTCCAATGGGATTTTCCCATGTATTTTACCAGGAAAGATATATAGGGTAGCCTACAAAAGTAAGTCCGCTCCTAACCATACCCAAGTACTCCGAGTTTGTTGGCGATCTCCATTTTGCTCTATGAGTTCATGGTGACCTAACCCTAACCCTAAGTGGAATTTTCCCACTATGTAATTTTCCCATGTATTTTACCAGGAAAGATCGATAGGGCAGCCTACATAAGGAAGTATGCTCCTAACCATACCCAAGTATTCCGACTTTCTTGGCAATATCCCTATTTCTCTATGAATTCATGGTGACCTAACCCTAAGTGGAATTTTCCTCCAATGGGATTTTCCCATGAATTTTACCAGGAAAGATAGATAGGGTAGCCTACAAAAGTAAGTACGCTCCTAACCATACCCAAGTATTCCGAGTTTGTTGGCGATGTCCATTTTGCTCTATCAGTTCATGCTGACCTAACCCTACGTGGAATTTTCCCAATATGTAATTTTCCCATGTATTTTATGAGGAAAGATCGATAGGGCACACTAAAAAGGAAGTACGCTCCTAACCATACCCAAGTATTCCGAGTTTCTGGGCGATGTCCCTATTTCTCTATGAGTTCATGGTGACCTAGCCCTAAGTGGAATTTTCCCACTATGTAATTTTCCCATGTATTTTATGAGGAAAGATCGATAGGGCAGACTAAAAAAGGAAGTACGCTCCTAACCACACCTAAGCATTCCGATTTTGTTGGCGATATCCGTTTTGCTCTATGAGTTCATGGTGACCTAACGCTAACCCTACGTGGAATTTTCCTCCAATGGGATTTTCCCATGTATTTTACCAGGAAAGATATATAGGGTGGCCTACAAAAGTAAGTACGCTTCTAACCATACCCAAGTATTCCGAGTTTGTTGGCGATGTCCATTTTGCTCTATCAGTTCATGGTGACCTAACCCTGCGTGGAATTTTCCCAATATGTAATTTTCCCATGTATTTTACCAGGAAAGATCGATAGGGCAGCCTAAAAAAGGAAATACGCTCCTAACCATACCTAAGCATTCCGAGTTTGTTGGCGATATCCGTTTTCCTCTATGAGTTCATGGTGACCTAACACTAACCCTACGTGGAATTTTCCTCCAATGGGATTTTCCCATGTATTTTACCAGGAAAGATAGATAGGGTAGCCTACAAAAGTAAATGCCCCCCTAACCATACCCAAGTATTCCGAGTTTGTTGGGGATGTCCATTTTGCTCTATCAGTTCATGGTGACCTAACCCTACGTGGAATTTTCCCAATATGTAATTTTCCCATGTATTTTACCAGGAAAGATCGATAGGACAGCCTAAAAAAGGAAGTACGCTCCTAACCATACCCAAGTATTCCGAGTTTCTGGGCGATGTCCCTATTTCTCTATGAGTTCATGGTGACCTAACCCTAAGTGGAATTTTCCCACTATGTAATTTTCCCATGTATTTTATGAGGAAAGATCGATAGGGCAGACTAAAAAAGGAAGTACGCTCCTAACCATACCTAAGCATTCCGAGTTTGTTGGCGATATCCGTTTTGCTCTACGAGTTCATGGTGACCTAACCCTAACCCTACGTGGAATTTTCCTCCAAAGGGATTTTCCCATGTATTTTACTAGGAAAGATAGGGTAGCCTACAAAGGTAAATGCCCCCCTAACCATACCCAAGCACTCCGAGTTTATTCGCGATGTCCATTTTGCTCTATGAGTTCATGGTGACCTAACCCTAACCCTAAGTGGAATTTTCCGACTATGGGATTTTCCCATGTATTTTACGAGGAAAGATAGATAGGGCAGGCTTCAAAAGTTAGTGCTCTCCTATCCATACTCAAGCACTCCGAGTTTGTTGGTGTTGTCCATTATGCTCTAGGAGTTCATGGTGACCTAACCCTAACCCCAAGTGGAATTTTCCCACTATGTAATTTTCCCATGTATTTTACCAGGAAAGATAGATAGGGCAGCCTACAAAAGGAAGTACGCTCCTAACCATACCCAAGTATTCCGAGTTTCTTTGCGATGTCCCTAATTCTCTATGAGTTCATGGTGACCTAACCCTAAGTGGAATTTTCCTCCAATGGGATTTTCCCATGAATTTTACCAGGAAAGATAGATAGGGTAGCCTACAAAAGTAAGTCCGCTCCTAACCATACCCAAGTATTCCGAGTTTGTTGGCGATGTCCATTTTGCTCTATGAGTTCATGGTGACCTAACCCTAACCCTAAGTGGAATTTTCCCACTATGTAATTTTCCCATGTACTTTACCAGGAAAGATCGATAGGGCAGCCTACAAAAGGAAGTACGCTCCTAACGATACCCAAGTATTCCGGGTTCCTTGGCAATATCCCTATTTCTCTATGATTTCATGGTGACCTAACCCTAAGTGGAATTTTCCTCCACTGGGATTTTCCCATGTATTTTACCAGGAAAGATAGGATAGCCTACAAAGGTAAATGCCCCCCTAACCATACCGAAGCACTCTTAGTTTATTCGCGATGTCCATTTTGCTCTATGAGTTCATGGTGACCTAACCCTAACCCTACGTGGAATTTTCCTCCAATGGGATTTTCCCATGTATTTTACCAGGAAAGATATATAGGGTAGCCTACAAAAGTAAGTCCGCTCCTAACCATAACCAAGTACTCCGAGTTTGTTGGCGATGTCCATTTTGCTCTATGAGTTCATGGTGACCTAACCCTAACCCTATGTGGAATTTTCCCACTATGTAATTTTCCCATGTACTTTACCAGGAAAGATCGATAGGGCAGCCTACAAAAGGAAGTACGCTCCTAACGATACCCAAGTATTCCGGGTTCCTTGGCAATATCCCTATTTCTCTATGATTTCATGGTGACCTAACCCTAAGTGGAATTTTCCTCCACTGGGATTTTCCCATGTATTTTACCAGGAAAGATAGGATAGCCTACAAAGGTAAATGCCCCCCTAACCATACCGAAGCACTCTTAGTTTATTTGCGATGTCCATTTTGCTCTATGAGTTCATGGTGACCTAACCCTAACCCTAAGTGGAATTTTCCGACTATGTAATTTTCCCATGTATTTTAAGAGGAAAGATAGATAGGGCAGGCTTCAAAAGTTAATGCTCTCCTATCCATACTCAAGCACTCCGAGTTTGTTGGTGGTGTCCATTATCCTCTAGGAGTTCATGGTGACCTAACCCTAACCCCAAGTGGAATTTTCCCACTATGTAATTTTCCCATGTATTTTACCAGGAAAGACCGATAGGGCAGCCTACAAAAGGAAGTACGCTCCTAACCATACCCAAGTATTCCGAGTTTGTTGGCGATGTCCATTTTGCTCTATGATTTCATGGTGACCTAACCCTAACCCTAAGTGGAATTTTCCCACTATGTAATTTTCCCATGTATTTTACCAGGAAAGAATCGATAGGGCAGCCTACAAAAGGAAGTCATCTCCTAACCATACCCAAGTATTCCGAGTTTGTTGGTGATGTCCCTATTTCTCTATGAGTTCATGGTGACCTAACCCTAAGTGGAATTTTCCTCCAATGGGATTTTCCTATGAATTTTACCAGGAAAGATAGATAGGGTAGCCTACAAAAGTAAGTCCGCTCCTAACCATACCCAAGTATTCCGAGTTCGTTGGCGATGTCCATTTTGCTCTATGAGTTCATGGTGACCTAACCCTAACCCTACGTGGAATTTTCCCACTATGTAATTTTCCCATGTATTTTACCAGGAAAGACCGATAGGGCAGCCTACAAAAGGAAGTACGCTCCTAACCATACCCAAGTATTCCGACTTTGTTGGCGATGTCCCTATTTCTCTATGAGTTCATGGTGACCTAACCCTAAGTGGAACCTTCCTCCAATGGGATTTTCCCATGAATTTTACCAGGAAAGATAGATAGGGTAGCCTACAAAAGTAAGTACGCTCCTAACCATACCCAAGTATTCCGAGTTTCTGGGCGATGTCCCTTTTTCTCTATGAGTTCATGGTGACCTAACCCTAAGTGGAATTTTCCTCCAATGGGATTTTCCCATGAATTTTACCAGGAAAGATAGATATGGTAGCCTACAAAAGTAAATGCCCCCCTAACCATACCCAAGTATTCCGAGTTTGTTGGCGATGTCCATTTTGCTCTATCAGTTCATGGTGACCTAACCCTACGTGGAATTTTCCGAATATGTAATTTTCCCATGTATTTTACCAGGAAAGATCGATAGGCAGTCTAAAAAAGGAAGTACGCTCCTAACCATACCCAAGTATTCCGAGTTTCTGGGCGATGTCCCTATTTCTCTATGAGTTCATGGTGACCTAACCCTAAGTGGAATTTTCCCACTATGTAATTTTCCCATGTATTTTATGAGGAAAGATCGATAGGGCAGACTAAAAAAGGAAGTACGCTCCTAACCATACATAAGCATTCCGAGTTTGTTGGCGATATCCGTTTTGCTCTATGAGTTCATGGTGACCTAACCCTAACCCTACGTGGAATTTTCCTCCAATGGGATTTTCCCATGTATTTTACCAGGAAAGATAGGGTAACCTACAAAAGTAAATGCCCCCCTAACCATACCCAAGCACTCCGAGTTTATTCGCGATGTCCATTTTGCTCTATGAGTTCATGGTGACCTAACCCTAACTCTAAGTGGAATTTTCGTCCAATGGGATTTTCCCATGAATTTTACCACGAAAGATAGATAGGGTAGCCTACAAAAGTAAGTACGCTCCTAACCATACCCAAGTATTCCGAGTTCGTTGGCGATGTCCATTTTGCTCTATGAGTTCATGGTGACCTAACCCTAACCCTACGTGGAATTTTCCCACTATGTAATTTTCCCATGTATTTTACCAGGAAAGATAGATAGGGCAGCCTACAAAAGGAAGTACGCTCCTAACCATACCCAAGTATTCCAAGTTTCTTGGCGATGTCCCTATTTCTCCATGAGTTCATGGTGACCTAACATTAAGTGGAATTTTCCTCCAATGGGATTTTCCCATGAATTTTACCAGGAAAGATATATAGGGTAGCGTACAAAAGTAAGTCCGCTCCTAACCATACCCAAGTATTCCGAGTTCGTTGGCGATGTCCATTTTGCTCTATGAGTTCATGGTGACCTAACCCTAACCCTACGTGGAATTTTCCCACTATGTAATTTTCCCATCTTTTTACCAGGAAAGACCGATAGGGCAGCCTACAAAAGGAAGTACGCTCCTAACCATACCCAAGTATTCCGACTTTGTTGGCGATGTCCCTATTTCTCTATGAGTTCATGGTGACCTAACCCTAAGTGGAACCTTCCTCCAATGGGATTTTCCCATGAATTTTACCAGGAAAGATAGATAGGGTAGCCTACAAAAGTAAGTACGCTCCTAACCATACCCAAGTATTCCGAGTTTCTGGGCGATGTCCCTTTTTCTCTATGAGTTCATGGTGACCTAACCCTAAGTGGAATTTTCCTCCAATGGGATTTTCCCATGAATTTTACCAGGAAAGATAGATAGGGTAGCCTACAAAAGTAAATGCCCCCCTAACCATACCCAAGTATTCCGAGTTTGTTGGCGATGTCCATTTTGCTCTATCAGTTCATGGTGACCTAACCCTACGTGGAATTTTCCGAATATGTAATTTTCCCATGTATTTTACCAGGAAAGATCGATAGGGCAGTCTAAAAAAGGAAGTACGCTCCTAACCATACCCAAGTATTCCGAGTTTCTGGGCGATGTCCCTATTTCTCTATGAGTTCATGGTGACCTAACCCTAAGTGGAATTTTCCCACTATGTAATTTTCCCATGTATTTTATGAGGAAAGATCGATAGGGCAGACTAAAAAAGGAAGTACGCTCCTAACCATACATAAGCATTCCGAGTTTGTTGGCGATATCCGTTTTGCTCTATGAGTTCATGGTGACCTAACCCTAACCCTACGTGGAATTTTCCTCCAATGGGATTTTCCCATGTATTTTACCAGGAAAGATAGGGTAACCTACAAAAGTAAATGCCCCCCTAACCATACCCAAGCACTCCGAGTTTATTCGCGATGTCCATTTTGCTCTATGAGTTCATGGTGACCTAACCCTAACCCTACGTGGAATTTTCCCACTATGGGATTTTCCCATGTATTTTACCAGGAAAGACCGATAGGGCAGCCTACAAAAGGAAGTACGCTCCTAACCATACCCAAGTATTCCGACTTTGTTGGCGATGTCCCTATTTCTCTATGAGTTCATGGTGACCTAACCCTAAGTGGAACCTTCCTCCAATGGGATTTTCCCATGAATTTTACCAGGAAAGATAGATAGGGTAGCCTACAAAAGTAAGTACGCTCCTAACCATACCCAAGTATTCCGAGTTTCTGGGCGATGTCCCTTTTTCTCTATGAGTTCATGGTGACCTAACCCTAAGTGGAATTTTCCTCCAATGGGATTTTCCCATGAATTTTACCAGGAAAGATAGATAGGGTAGCCTACAAAAGTAAATGCCCCCCTAACCATACCCAAGTATTCCGAGTTTGTTGGCGATGTCCCTATTTCTCTATGAGTTCATGGTGACCTAACCCTAAGTGGATTTTTCCTCCAATGGGATTTTCCCATGAATTTTACCAAGAAAGATAGATAGGGTAGCCTACAAAAGTAAGTCCGCTCCTAACCATACCCAAGTATTCCGAGTTTGTTGGCGATGTCCATTTTGCTCTATGAGTTCATGGTGACCTAACCCTAACCCTACGTCAGTGCTTCTCAATTATTTTCTGTCATGCCCCCCTAGGAAGAAAAAAACATTTCGCGCCCCACCGCGCGACTGTCTATCCAATCGGTTCCTTTGCGTGTGTCACGTGCATCCAATATGACAGTATTTGCCGAGGTCAAACGAGCTCCCCTTTACGGAGCCTCGCGCCCCCCCTGGGGGGCCCGCCCCACTATTTGAGAAGCAGTGCCCTAAGTGGAATTTTCCCAATATGTAATTTTCCCATGTATTTTACCAGGAAAGACCGATAGGGCAGCCTACAAAGGGAAGTACGATCCTAAACATACCCAAGTATTCCGAGTTTCTGGGCGATGTCCCTGTTTCTCTGTGAGTTCATGGTGACCTAACCCTAAGTGGAATTTTCCGACTATGTAATTTTCCCATGTATTTTACGAGGAAAGATTGATAGGGCAGACTAAAAAAGGAAGTACGCTCCTAACCATACCCAAGCATTCCGAGTTTGTTGGCGATATCCGTTGTGCTCTATGAGTTCATGGTGACCTAACCCTAACCCTAAGTGGAATTTTCCTCCAATGGGATTTTCCCATGAATTTTACCAGGAAAGATAGATAGGGTAGCCTACAAAAGTAAGTCCGCTCCTAACCATACCCAAGTATTCCGAGTTTGTTGGCGATGTCCATTTTGCTCTATGAGTTCATGGTGACCTAACCCTAACCCTAAGTGGAATTTTCCCACTATGTAATTTTCCCATGTACTTTACCAGGAAAGATCGATAGGGCAGCCTACAAAAGGAAGTACGCTCCTAACGATACCCAAGTATTCCGAGTTCCTTGGCAATATCCCTATTTCTCTATGATTTCATGGTGACCTAACCCTAAGTGGAATTTTCCTACAATGGGATTTTCCCATGTATTTTACCAGGAAAGATAGGATAGCCTACAAAGGTAAATGCCCCCCTAACCATACCGAAGCACTCTTAGTTTATTCGCGATGTCCATTTTGCTCTATGAGTTCATGGTGACCTAACCCTAACCCTACGTGGAATTTTCCTCCAATGGGATTTTCCCATGTATTTTACCAGGAAAGATATATAGGGTAGCCTACAAAAGTAAGTACGCTCCTAACCATACCCAAGTATTCCGAGTTCGTTGGCGATGTCCATTTTGCTCTATGAGTTCATGGTGACCTAACCCTAACCCTACGTGGAATTTTCCCACTATGTAATTTTCCCATGTATTTTACCAGGAAAGATAGATAGGGCAGCCTACAAAAGTAAGTACGCTCCTAACCATACCCAAGTATTCCAAGTTTCTTGGCGATGTCCCTATTTCTCCATGAGTTCATGGTGACCTAACCTTAAGTGGAATTTTCCTCCAATGGGATTTTCCCATGAATTTTACCAGGAAAGATATATAGGGTAGCGTACAAAAGTAAGTCCGCTCCTAACCATACCCAAGTATTCCGAGTTTGTTGGCGATCTCCATTTTGCTCTAAGAGTTCATGGTGACCTAACCCTAACCCTAAGTGGAATTTTCCCACTATGTAATTTTCCCATGTATTTTACTAGGAAAGATCGATAGGGCAGCCTACAAAAGGAAGTACGCTCCTAACCATACCTAAGCATTCCGAGTTTGTTGGCGATATCCGTTTTGCTCTATGAGTTCATGGTGACCTAACCCTAACCCTACGTGGAATTTTCCCACTATGTAATTTTCCCATGTATTTTACTAGGAAAGATCGATAGGGCAGCCTACAAAAGGAAGTACGCTCCTAACCATACCCAAGTATTCCGAGTTTCTTGGCAATATTCCTATTTCTCTATGAGTTCATGGTGACCTAACCCTAAGTGGAATTTTCGTCCAATGGGATTTTCCCATGAATTTTACCACGAAAGATAGATAGGGTAGCCTACAAAAGTAAGTACGCTCCTAACCATACCCAAGTATTCCGAGTTCGTTGGCGATGTCCATTTTGCTCTATGAGTTCATGGTGACCTAACCCTAACCCTACGTGGAATTTTCCCACTATGTAATTTTCCCATGTATTTTACCAGGAAAGACCGATAGGGCAGCCTACAAAAGGAAGTACGCTCCTAACCATACCCAAGTATTCCGACTTTGTTGGCGATGTCCCTATTTCTCTATGAGTTCATGGTGACCTAACCCTAAGTGGAACCTTCCTCCAATGGGATTTTCCCATGAATTTTACCAGGAAAGATAGATAGGGTA
Organism: Crotalus tigris; assembly: GCF_016545835.1. Lineage (NCBI taxonomy): Eukaryota > Metazoa > Chordata > Lepidosauria > Squamata > Viperidae > Crotalus > Crotalus tigris. The sequence continues at coordinate 43,057 of NW_024098906.1, forward strand.
GCCTACAAAAGTAAGTACGCTCCTAACCATACCCAAGTATTCCGAGTTTCTGGGCGATGTCCCTTTTTCTCTATGAGTTCATGGTGACCTAACCCTAAGTGGAATTTTCCTCCAATGGGATTTTCCCATGAATTTTACCAGGAAAGATAGATAGGGTAGCCTACAAAAGTAAATGCCCCCCTAACCATACCCAAGTATTCCGAGTTTGTTGGCGATGTCCACTTTGCTCTATCAGTTCATGGTGACCTAACCCTACGTGGAATTTTCCGAATATGTAATTTTCCCATGTATTTTACCAGGAAAGATCGATAGGGCAGTCTAAAAAAGGAAGTACGCTCCTAACCATACCCAAGTATTCCGAGTTTCTGGGCGATGTCCCTATTTCTCTATGAGTTCATGGTGACCTAACCCTAAGTGGAATTTTCCCACTATGTAATTTTCCCATGTATTTTATGAGGAAAGATCGATAGGGCAGACTAAAAAAGGAAGTACGCTCCTAACCATACATAAGCATTCCGAGTTTGTTGGCGATATCCGTTTTGCTCTATGAGTTCATGGTGACCTAACCCTAACCCTACGTGGAATTTTCCTCCAATGGGATTTTCCCATGTATTTTACCAGGAAAGATAGGGTAACCTACAAAAGTAAATGCCCCCCTAACCATACCCAAGCAGTCCGAGTTTATTCGCGATGTCCATTTTGCTCTATGAGTTCATGGTGACCTAACCCTAACCCTAAGTGGAATTTTCCGACTATGGGATTTTCCCATGAATTTTACGAGGAAAGATAGATAGGGCAGGCTTCAAAAGTTAGTGCTCTCCTATCCATACTCAAGCACTCCGAGTTTTTTGGTGTTGTCCATTATGCTCTAGGAGTTCATGGTGACCTAACCCTAAGCCCAAGTGGAATTTTCCCACTATGTAATTTTCCCATGTATTTTACCAGGAAAGACCGATAGGGCAGCCTACAAATGGAAGTACGCTCCTAACCATACCCAAGTATTCCGAGTTTCTTGGCGATGTCCCTATTTCTCTATGAGTTCATG